>NC_025994.2:75141380-75306876 GCF_000442705.2 Elaeis guineensis
GAACAGTTAGGCAGCTGTCTAGATTTAGGTTAACCCTAGATAGATTGAGTTTAATTTATTGATTCACTTGTTTGAAAAAAAAAAAAAAAAAAAAATTTAAAATTTAAATTAATTTGGTTACTTTTCTTTAGATTTAGGACTCCTTAGGATCTTCTCTTAGAACTTTTCTCTTTCTTTCTTTTCCTATACATAAAATTTTATTAAAAAAAAAAAAAATTATATAAACATCGAGAACCGCACACCTCGTGTGTGGAGAAGAGTGTCGGGTCGTCTAGTTAGGATTGAGTCAATTCCTGTTGTTCCAATGGCTGAACCAATCCAACCCATGACCCTTAAGGATTTGTGTTATCCAGTTGGCTCCATCCAACCATCTTGTATCAGGTTGCCACAACCGACAGCTAACAATTTTGAAATCAAACCTCAAATCATAAATATGCTTCCAAAATTCACAGGATTAGAGGATGCTTATATATTATTAGAGAATTTGAGGAGGTATGTGCAACCATGAAACTGCAATTAACAGAGGATGAGGTCAAACTTAGATTAATCAACTTTGCCCTTAAGGACAATGCTAAGAAGTGGCTTTATAGTCTGCCAAACTATTCTGTCACTACCTGGGAGGGCTTTGTGAGATATTTTTAAAAAATATTTCCCCATCATAAAACAGCTAGGATTAGGAATGAAATAAATCAATTTTACCAACTAGCTAGTGAATCATTTTGGAAGTACTTTGATCGTTTCAAGAATCTTTTGACCCAATGCCCACACCATGGAATAGAAACTTGGAGACTGTGCCAGATCATCTATGAGGGTTAGATTCAAACTCAAGAACCATGCTAGAGTCCATGTGCCAAGGCCAATTTATGGACAAAGAAACTACTGAAGCTTGGCAATTCTTAGAAGACCTAGCCGAGAAAATTTACAGTGGGAAACAACTAGGGAACCTGATAAAGCTACACCTTCAGAGGAGGAATGCATCAAATTCAACCAACCCTAGCATCAGAGGCCAAGATGCAACCTTAACACGTAGATTGGAAGCCTTAGAATTACAGAGACCAGCCAATGTAAATCAAATATCTGCACCCATGTGTAAAGGGTGCAATGCACCAGACCATGTCTTAGAAGAATGTTCCTACTCGAATGAGTGTGCACAGGTGAATGCCACCTATCAAGGACCATTGAACAATCCTTATGCACCCACATATAACCCAGGTTGGAGGAATCACCCGAATTTCTCATGGTCCCAGAATCCTAATGTAGGTAATCCAAATTTCAATCAGCAAAATCTAAGGTCCAACCCAGTGATGAACAACCCGCCAGGCTTCCATGATAATGACAAAAAAATTACCTCTTTAGAGAAAAGCCTAGAAGCCATGATGAAAACACATACCAGCTTTATGCAAACTACGGGTCAACTCATAAATAATAACACCCAAGCTATAGCCCGTCTGGAAATGCAAGTAAGTCAGCTGGCTTCGACCATTAGTGAACGAGAACATGATAGGTTACCTAGCCAACATGAGCCAAATCCTAGGAACCAAAATGGTCCACGACCCCAACAAGGAAACCAAGTTAATGGTATAAATGCCATTCATACCTTAAGATCAGGAAAACAAATAGACAATAAGGTAGTTGCACTTGATGATATAGATGACTCATCTGTCGAGTCACCTTCTAAAACTACTACCTTTCAACCTCAAGCACCAGAAACTGAAAATTCACCTAGTCCAGTACTTAAAAGTCCTAGAGCTCCTTTTCCAAACAGACTGAAATTCAATAAATCTGAACATTTAGATAAAATTTAGAGGTATTTAAACAAGTCCAAGTTAATATTCCTCTTTTAGATATAATCCATCAGGTTCCAACTTATGCCAAATTTTTAAAAGATCTTTGCACTAGAAAAAGGACCACTAATGTACCAAAGAAAGCATTTTTGACTGCAAGTGTCAGTTCATACCTATCTAGCCATGTGCCAATTAAATATAAGGACCCTGGAGCTCCAATAATTTCTTGTGTTATTGGAGAAACCAATATAAAAAAGGCCTTGCTAGATCTAGGAGCTAGTGTGAATATCCTTCCATATTCGGTGTATGAACAACTAGGATTAGAAAAACTTAACCTACTGGGATCACATTACAGTTAGCCGATAGATCTCTCAGGATCCCTAAGGGAATGGTCGAGGATGTTCTGATAAAGGTTGAAAATTTTATTTTCCCTATAGATTTTATTGTTTTAGAGACTGAGCCAGTTGCGAATCCTAAAGGACATATACCTGTCATTTTAGGAAGACCATTCTTAGCTACGGCCAATGCTGAAATCAATTGTCGAAATGGTCTGATGAAGTTATCCTTTGGGAATATGACCATTGAGCTTAATGTTTTTAACTTAGAACAGGAATCCTCTTCTCATGCTGATGTCAATGTAGTCCAAGATGGTATTTATGAATCCATTGACATTAGTGATGATGAAGTCGACCTAGAGTCTAACCCCTGGTTAATCCATGAGTCTGAGGATGTCAATGAAATACTTAAAGAAAATCAGATTAATCAGAAATCGACACTTCCTACTGAACCAATCATTGAGATGGTAAACCATCACCTAAACCATCGATAGAGGAAGCACCCATTTTAGAACTGAAACCCCTCCCAGAACATCTCAAGTATGCATATCTAGGACCCAAAGAAACTTTGCCTGTAATTATTGCATCAGACCTAGATCCCAAGCAAGAGGAGGAGTTAGTGTCAGTTCTAAAAGCAAATCAGGAAGCAATAGGTTGGACCATAGCAGATATCAAAGGAATAAGCCCTTCTATAGTTCAACATAGAATATACTTAGAGGAAGAAGCTAAACCAACAAGAGAAGCCCAAAGAAGGCTTAATCCAGTTATGAAGGATGTAGTTAAAAAGGAGATTCTGAAACTCCTAGATAGTGGAATAATTTATCCTATTTCTGATAGCTCTTGGGTAAGCCCAGTTCAAGTAGTACCCAAGAAATCTGGGGTAACAGTGGTCCAAAATGATGCAAACGAACTTATCCCAACTAGGACCCAAACGGGATGGAGGGTCTGTATAGACTATAGAAAGTTGAATGCTGCGACAAGGAAAGATCACTTTCCTTTGCCATTTATTGATCAAATGTTGGAAAGACTAGCCGGACAAGAGTTTTACTGTTTTCTTGATGGATACTCCGGTTACAACCAGATCCCCATAGCCGCTGAAGATCAAGAAAAGACTACATTCACCTGTCCATTTGGTACTTTTGCCTATAGACGAATGCCCTTTGGACTATGTAATGCACCGGCAATCTTTCAGAGATGCATGATCAGCATATTTTCAGATATGATAGAACGATTTCTAGAAATTTTTATGGATGACTTTTCTGTTTTTGGTCTAACCTTCTCCGAGTGTCTGAATCACCTGCAATTAGTTCTAGAACGATGTAAGGAGAAGCACCTAGTTCTCAACTGGGAAAAATGTCAGTTTATGGTCAAACAGGGAATAGTTCTTGGCCATGTCATTTCTAAAAAGGGGATTGAAGTGGACAAGGCCAAAATAGATCTAATTGCAAGTCTTCCACCACCTAAATCTGTGAAAGAAATACGTTCATTTTTAGGTCATGCTGGATTCTATAGAAGGTTTATTGCCAACTTTAGCAAAGTAGCACGTCCACTGACTAATCTTTTGGCAAAGGATACTAAATTTGAATTTACTCATGAGTGCTTGAAATCCTTTGAATTTCTAAAAAATGTACTTGTATCAGCTCCAATCATTCATCCTCCTGTCTGGTCTGAACCATTTGAATTAATGTGTGATGCGTCCGATCATGTTGTGGGCGCAATCTTAGGTCAACGAATAAATAAGCTGCCTAGAGTGATATATTATGCAAGTAAAACCTTAAATGATGCGCAGCTTAACTACACCACAACTGAGAAGGAGTTCCTTGCCGTTGTCTTTGCTTTAGAGAAATTTAGATCTTATTTGGTTGGGACCCACACCATTGTTTACACCGATCACTCAGCCATTAGACATCTCCTAGCAAAGAAGGATGCCAAGGCACGTTTAATCAGATGGATTTTGCTCCTTCAAGAATTTGACCTAGAAATTAGGGACAAGAAAGGCACTGAGAACGTTGTAGCAGATCATTTGTCCCGAATTCCAGTTGCACCATCTAGTGAACCACCCATCAATGAATCTTTCCCAGATGAGCAACTCATGTCTTTGTCTACTGAACCTTGGTTTGCTGATATTGTAAATTATTTAGCCATAGGCAAGATACCTTCTCATTGGACTAAGCAGGATAAATATAAATTCTTTGCCCAAGTGAAGTATTTCATTTGGGATGATCCTTATCTTTTTAAACAATGTCCTGATCAAATTATTAGAAGGTGTATCCCAGATAACGAAGTCATGAATATTTTATCTTTTTGTCATGATCAAGCATGTGGGGGTCACTTCGCGTCTAAGAAAACTGCTGCTAAGGTTCTCCAATGTGGTTTTTATTGGCCCAATTTGTTTAAGGATGCTCACGAATATTGTAAAAATTGTGTTCAATGTCAGAAAATGGGCCGAATCACCAAGCGACACATGATGCCACTCAACCCAATCTTGGTAGTTGAAGTTTTTGATGTTTGGGGGATCGATTTCATGGGACCATTTCCAAATTCCTTTGGAAATGAATATATTCTAGTAGCAGTTGATTATGTTTCAAAATGGGTAGAAGCAATTGCATGTAGAACACCCGATAGCAAAATGGTCATTAAGTTTCTTAAAGAAAATATTCTCTCCCGTTTCGGTATTCCTAGGGCAATCATTAGTGATCGGGGAACCCATTTTTGTAACCGACCTTTTGCAACATTGATGAAAAAGTATAATGTCACCCACAAATTGGCCACACCATATCATCCTCAAACTAGTGGGCAAGTTGAAGTGTCAAACCGACAAATCAAACAGATCCTGAAAAAACTGTTAATGCCAATAGAAAGGATTGGTCTTTAAAATTAATTGATGCACTTTGGGCATACCGAACCGCTTTCAAGACCAATCTAGGAATGTCTCCTTATAGGATTGTGTTTGGTAAACCATGTCACTTGCCTATTGAGATAGAACACAAAGCCATGTGGGCCATCAAACAACTAAATACAAATTTGAACGATGCTGGAAACCATAGGAAGCTTCAATTGAATGAATTAGAAGAACTTAGAAATGAAGCCTATGAAAATGCAAGGATATACAAGGAACGAACCAAAGCATTTCATGATCAATCAATTATAAGAAAAACTTTCAATATCGGACAAAAGGTGCTCTTATATAACTCTAGATTACATCTGTTTCCAGGAAAGCTTAGGTCTAGATGGACAGGACCATTTTTAGTAAAGGAAGTTTTTTCACACGGAGCTGTTGAGATTGAAAACCCAAGTAATGGTGTTATCTTTAAAGTTAATGGTCAACGATTAAAACCATTCTTGGAATTACCTGTCAAGACTGTTGAAGATGCCATGGTTCTTTATGAACCAACTTATTCTGATTAAGTTGCTTCGAGGTTTGGTCTGGCTGAAGACATAAAACTTAGCGCTTCTGGGAGGCAACCCAGCTTATTTAATTTCTAATGCTTTCTTTGTTTTCAGTTTGCTTAGGACAAATAAATTAGATAAACTCCATTGGGGACAATGTCGGTCAAGTTGAGGGGAGAGCTTGAACAAAATCAGGTGTTATCATTTCCTTTTCCTTCCACTATGAGTTATTTCTTGCATTTAATATATTATGTAAAAAAAAAAAATAATAATAAATATATATATATATATATGAAATAAATTAATCTATAAAAGAAATAAGAGTAAGTTAGAAAGTATTTGCTAATGTAGTGAGTCACGGAGAAGATTAGCTGGTTAGACTCTTGGTGGCTTAGGTCATTTAAAGACTATTAGCACTTCCAATTGCACATGCACACTAACAAGGTAAAGTAGGTGTTAATTGTAAGGCCAATTAAGGATTTGAGTATTATTTAAATTAGATAATTTTCTCTACACCCCAATTGAAGAAATTTGAATTTAAGGAAAGAGCTACCTGCCTGAAATAAAATGCAAAACACAGAGTAAATGTGGATTGCCCTAAGCCTAGTAACCGGGTCTCTTCACCTAAGTCAAGTGTTGAGATTCGCGTCAAACGGTGGTGGGAAGGCCAGGATGCTCAGCAAAAAAAAAAAAAAAAAAAAAAAAAAAAAAAAAATAGTGTGAAAGCTACCTTAGTTCTTTGTTTAATCTGGGGTGTATAGAAAATTAATCGAACTAAGTTATGAAAAATGATACAATTGGCCTGTACAAGTTAATACTGAAATACTAAGTTAGTTATCACTCACACAAGTGCTATAAAACTTTAAGTGTACTCTAAGAAAGCTTCTAAGTAGACTGACTACCGATTCTAATTCGAAGCTCATTACTTAGTAATACTAGAAAACTTCTTGAATTTCGATCTTAAATTAATTTGCAAAGGAAGGATCTTTTTGGAATATGATCTTATTTTGGTACATTGCTAAGGGACTAGCAATGATTAAGTTGGGGGGTGTGATTTATGTCACAAATTGACATAAAAAGTATCAATTAATATCTAAATTATCTAACTTTATTAAGAAATTGATACTTGTTATTATATTTTGCAGAAGAAGAGATCATCAATAGAAAGAACAAGGAAAGAGGATTCCAACGGCGCAAATTTTATGCAAAACGGAGTTAAATTGACCCAGGAATTGAAGAATGAAGAAAGAAGACTCAATTGGGTCAAACCCGAGTCAAATCAGATCAAAATTGGTCAAAAATCAACTGATTTGGTGATCTGGTTAGCCTCCTGGTCCACAGCAACAGGCGCATGGACCATGGACCCATCGGCGCACCATAAACCCCCTAAAACCTCTTAGTCCCACATCGGAAGTTTTGAAAACCTTATAACCCCCAAATGCCTATAAAAAGCCCCCAAAGGCCCTTGTTTTATGTATTCTTCCTTCTGATCAAGCTTGTAACCCTAGATAGTGGGGTTTTTTTAGCTCTCTTTTCAAGCCTCGAGCTTTGAGGTTTTTGTAATAAATTTTTTTTATATATAAAATCTTATTTTTATGCAATTTCATCTCTTTACATTATGCAATTTATTTTTCTTGCAATTAGGATAGTTTAATTTATGCAATTTAATTTTATGCAATTAGGTTAGTTTAAATTATGCAGTTTAAATTTATTAGGATAGTTTAATTTATGAAATTAGGGTAGTTTATTTTTTTGTATTTAAATTTTGCAAGTAGATTTAGATCATGTCTAGCTAAGCATCCCTTCTAGGGTTTGCGATGAAGCTAGATCATGAGTAGAGATTTTACATAGGGTTCTTTCTTTTTCTTAGGGTTTCTTTTTCTTCCTCTTTTGCCAAGAATTTTTGATGAACTACAGTTGGGTCAGAGTCCCTTCATAGTTCATGCTTGATTCAGTGCATAGGAGGAGAAAACCCTAAGGGATCCTAGTTACTACTCCCCTGTAAAGAATCTTGATGGGTTATCGTTGGGCCTTAGTCCCTTCATAATCTATGCTTGGGAAAGACAAGAGGAGTAGTCGTTAGGATCAATAAGAAAAATTCTAGGTAGAATTTCCTAATCTAGATCTAGTGGATTCAAAAACCCTAGATCCTTAGTCTTATTGTCTTTAGCAAACAACTTTCGACTTTCGATTTTTGTTAAAGCTCGCTTGAGCATAGATTTGAAAATCATTTTTAAAACCAAGTCTCTGTGGGATCGACCCGTACTCGCTGGTCGTGCTACTCTGCACACCGTGCGCTTGCGGTTTTATTTACAAATTTTAAGATTTGAACATCAACGACCATCAATGAAGGCACAAGTTTTAACCAACTTTGTCATCGAGTGTACTGTATCCGCTGATAAATCTGAGGACAAACTTGGCGATGAGTCAAAACAAATTGAAAGTTCTGAGGTCAAATTATCATCAACATAGGTGTTACATGTTGACAGAGCATCCAATACTCAAGGAAGCAGAGCCAGACTCATCCTCACCAATTCTGAAGGGACCGTAATCGAATATATCCTTCGATTTAATTTTAAAGCATCAAATAATCAAGCCGAGTATGAAGCTCTTTTAGCTAGCTTAAAAATTATCAAAGAGCTCGACATAGATAATTTGAAGGTCTTCACCGATTCATAATTGATCACTGGATAGGTCAAGGGCGAGTTTGAAGTCTGAGACCCGATTATGATGAATTACCTTCAGAAAGTAAAAGATCTTACCTCAGTCTTCAGATATTTTGAGATCTCTCACATTCTGAAAATAGAAAATGCTCGATCTGATGTATTTTTTAGATTCACAACTACTTCATCCAACTTACTCGGTCAGACATTCATCAAATATCTTGAACAGTCGAGTATCGATAAGGTCGATGAAGTGCTATAAATAAATGATGAACCAAGTTGGATGGCTCCGATCGTCCTATACTTGACCAATGAAACTTTATCTAAAAATTCTTTGGAGGCCAAATGACTAAGGGGATGGCCTCATAATATGTTTTGATTAATGGATAACTTTATAAGAGGTCATTCTCCCTTCCACTACTGAAATATTTGAGACCTACAGACACCGACTATGCTCTCCGAGAAGTTTATGAAGGGATTTGCGAAAATCACTTGGAGGGCAAATCATTGGCTTATAAAATTTTACGATCAGAATATTATTGGTCCACCATAAAGAAAGATGCAACTGACCTTATTCAGAGGTACGAACCGTGTCATAAAGGAATCAGATCTAGAATTTCAGGGTTTGAAATTTTTTCAAGATCAGGCAGCGGAAGACTAAAATAAATCAAAATTTATCTTATAAAATCAGAGAATTTTTAGATCTAAGATACTATTACATGATTATTACATAGCATTAAATCAAAAATTAAAATATAAAAAGTAAGAACTACATGTTGATCATATCAATATGTTTCTATACTACATCTAATGTATGTAAAATATAATAGATCAGATCTATTACCTTGCAAGTTAGACGTTCTAACTTTGTTGATCCAGACTTGAGGATGATGTTGCAAGCCGCACATGCATCCGACCTCTAGGAGTCATCCACACGAGCCCACGAATCACAATCAGAAGTCCTGGTCCACGAAACCAGCACAATATGCTAGTACTGTGCTGATCCATCTTCGATGGTCGATCAGATGCCTCCTTCTTTTTGATTTGGACTCTTCCAAAGATGAGAAGTAGAAAAAGAAGCTTTAGATGTGAGACACTCTCAGAAAACTCACAGATGAAGGAAGAAAAAAGGTGAACTCAGCAACCCTAGAAGAAGATCCTTTTTTCTTCTCTTTGCTCTACCCAAACACTTAGTTTTGTGTCTATTATATCTCCACGCTCCAACACTCTTTCTTCCTAATTTTCACATGCCCTAAAAGTCCCTCAATGCTTTGTAATCCACAAAAATCTCAAGAAAAAAATTATCTTAAATAAAGAGATATGAAGAATCTTTGTCTAGGTCAAATACCTAGTCAAGGAAAATCCAAACAGGGCAAGACAAGTGGTGCCCAACTCTTGGGCGCCCCCTTCTTCTTTTTCTATCATGGACCACCAGCAAAGGGCGCACAATATGTGCCATAAAACTCATGAAAATTTCAAAAAAAATCTGGGTAAAATCAGTGCCATAAGAAAAGAGTTTTGGTTTCCTAAAATTCTATCTCATAGAATTTAAAATCCAAACTAATTCGTATTTTGACTTGGTCCACAACCACATTCCATGTAAGAGAGAAAGAGTGGAAAATTTTGGACATGTATGAAGGCCTGGGAGAGAAGGTTTTGTTGCACAAAATAAGAGAGAGTGGGCTACGGCATCAGTGCAGTCGCAGTAGAGCAGGACCGAACCATCGAGGGAGGGTGATACTCCGAGCTTGGTGATGAATGTTCTCAACCACACAGCTTCCTTCATGGCATCTGATGCTGCGATGTACTCTACCTCACAAACAGAGTCTGTCACAGTATGCTGCTTGAAACTCTTCCAGCAGATGGCTCCACCATTCAGAGTAAAGATATAATCCGACATGCTTCTATTGTCATCATGGTCAGATTGAAAGCTGGAGTCTGTGAACGCCACAAGTTTCAGATCTGACTCATCATAAACCAACCATTGGTCTTTAGTATTTTTCAAATACTTAAAGATGGCTTTAACACTTTTCAGTGATTTTTTTCAGGATCAGATTGGTATCTACTCACTACTCCTAGTGAGTATGTCACATCTGGCCTTGTACATGTCATGACGTACATGATAGATCCCACAACCAAAGCATATGAGACTCTACTCATACACTCTCTCTCTTCAGGAGTTGTCAGACAATCTTTCTTAGAGAGAGAAATTTCATGGCCTATCAGTAGATAG
The DNA here is from genome assembly GCF_000442705.2 of Elaeis guineensis. Taxonomy (NCBI): domain Eukaryota; kingdom Viridiplantae; phylum Streptophyta; class Magnoliopsida; order Arecales; family Arecaceae; genus Elaeis; species Elaeis guineensis. Next base: position 75,151,786 of record NC_025994.2, read on the forward strand.
CCCTTCTTGAAATTTTTCATGCTGAACCTCTTCAGCACAGTGTCTATGTATATGGACTGGGATAATCCAAGTATCCTTTTAGATCTATCCCTATAGATCTTCATCCCTAGGATGTAGAATGCTTCACCCAAGTCCTTCATGGAGAACTGTGATGACAATCAAACTTTTATTCCTTGTAATGCGGGGATATCATTTCCGATTAAGAGAATGTCATCCACGTACAAGATAAGGAATACCATAACTAGATCATTTGCCCATTTATAGATGCAAGGCTCTTCTCCGTTCTTAACGAAGCCATACGTTTCAATCACCTTATCAAAATGCATGTTCCAACTCCGAGAAGATTGCTTCAATCTATAAATGGATCTCTGAAGCTTGCACACCTTGAACTCATCTGTGGATGTAAACCCCTCAGGTTGTATCATATACACCTCTTCGGTCAGCTCTCCATTCAGGAAAGCTGTCTTTACATCCATCTGTCAGATCTCATAATTCAGATGGACAGCTATTGCAAGTATTATCCAAATAGATTTGAGCATTGCCACAGGGGAGAACGTCTCGTTATAGTCAATACCATAATATTGACGATACCCCTTAGCAACCAGATGGACTTTATAGGTCTCCACCCTTCCATTTGTGCCCCTCTTCCTTTTGAAGACCCATTTACACCCAATGGGTTTAACTCCTTCAGGTGGGTCAACCAATGTCCATACATCGTTGACCTTCATGGACTTCAATTCAGATTTCATAGCTTCAAGCCATTTCTCAAAATTAGGTCTCTGCATTGCATCCATATAAGTGATCGGATCCTCATCATTCTCATCGAGTTCGATGGGATCACCATCTCGAATCAAAAAACTGTAGTATCTGTTCGGCTGACACGATATTCTATCGGATCGTCTTAATGGTGCAGGTACATTGGGCTCCAGATCTGATCTAATCAAATTCGACTTAGGTTCAGCTATTGGTGTCGGTCCTTCTACCTGTTGAACTTCATCAAGTTCAACCTTAGAGGCAATGGTTCCTTCACCAAGGAACTCCTTTTCTAAAAAGATTATCTTAAGGTTGACGAACACCTTTTGTTCATCAGCATGGTAGAAAAAATATCCTTTGGTCTCTTTGGGGTATCCTATGAATGTGCATTTATCAGACCTAGGTCCAAGTTTATCTGTAACTAACCATTTGACATAGATCGGGCACCCCCAGACCCTAAGGTGTGAAAGTGCTGGCTTATACCCTGTCTATATCTCATATGAAATCTTAATTACAGACTTACTTGGAATCCTATTTAATAGATAATAGGTCGATTCGAGTGCATATCCCTAGAAGGATATCAACAAGCTGGCAAAATCCATCATGGATCGGACCATGTCTAATAGAGTCCGATTTCTCCTTTCAGACACACCATTATGCTGTAGTGTTCCTGAAGGAGTTCATTGGGAGAGAATCCCATTCTCTCCTAGATATGTGAGAAACTCACCAGAAAGGTATTCTCTTCCTCGGTTAGACCGAAGAGTTTTAATACTCTTTTCAGTTTATTTTTCTACTTCACTTCGGAATCATTTGAATATTTCAAATGAATCCCACTTATGTTTCATCAGATAGACATATCCATATCTGGATAGATCATCCGTGAAAGTGATGAAGTAGAAATATCTATCTCTAGCACTTGTGCTCATGGACCCGCATACATCAGTATGTACTAGGCTCAAGAGCTCAGTAGCTCTCTCACCTTTTTCAATAAAAGATGACTTGGTCATTTTACCAAGAAGATAGGACTCACAGGTTGGAAGTGATTCACAATCACTGACTTTGAGAATTTTCTCTTGAGTCAACCTGTTTATCCTGTTCTTGTTTATATGACCTAGCCTATAGTACCATAAATAGATATCTGATACACTATCTAGTATAGGGTGCTTGCCAGTAGAATAGACTACGTTAACAAGTTGTAATAACATATACACACCATTGTTCAAATGTCCATAAAAAATAGTAACACCATTCATAATGATATTACAAACTTATTTTTTTATTGAAATTTCATAATCATTTTTGGCCAGAAGGCCTACAGAAATAACATTTAAAAAGAAACTGAGACAGAAATGACAATCATTAAGAACAACAGTATGGGACTCAAATACAAGTTTCAAGATTCCTAATGCTAGATCTGAAACTGATCTTCCATCTCCAATGTTCAGGAACCTCTCATCTTGCTCAAATCTCCTACTGACCTGCAACCCCTGCAACGAATTACAGATATGGTAAGAACTACCGATATCCAATACCCAGTCAGTTATATCATAAATAGAGAAATTACAAGGAGTTATCATATAAATACCTTGCACAGCAACAGCTTGCTTCTTTCTTTGCCTGTTCGGATCCAGAGAGGCAATATACTGAAGATAGTTCCTCTTCCAGTGCCCCCGCTTCTTACAAAAGAAGCATTCAGCTTGACTCTTATCAGGCTTGATCTTTCTGGTCTGGCCCTGCACTGATGTCCCAGTCTGAACTTGCACCTTCTTCACTTTCTTCTTCTTATTCTTCTTCCCTTTCTCAAAGGGTCGAGAACCAGAAGACGAACCTCCCACTAAGTTCACCGACTCCTTATGGAGTTGGTGATCCTTCTCAAAGTTCTGAAGCAACACCAATAACCCATGGTAGTTTACTTCAGGCTTTGTCATTCTATAATGAGTGAGGAATGGGAGATAAGACTTGGACAGCAAGTTCAGTATTGCATCTTTCCCAAGCTACTCATGTAAGGGAAAGCCGAGCTTGCTCAAATGCTCCATCAGCTCGATCATGTACAATACATGATCAGTGACAGAGGCACCATTCCGTATTTTGGTGTTGAAGATGGCACAACTAGTCTTGTGCCTCTCCATGTCATCGGGTGTGCCAAAGGCATCCTCCAACACTTGAAGCATGTCCTTTGGCTGAGTCGTCTTAAATCTGTGATTGAACTCGTTGCTCATGGCAGCCAGCATGATGCAGCGCACCGTGATCTGGTCACTGAGATACTTCTGGTAAGTGTCTCTAACTGTTCCACGTGCATTGGCAGCTGGCTCTTCAGGTGCAGGATCCGTTATCACATATAGGATCCGTTCATGCTCCAGGACTATCTTCAACTTTTGGTACCAGCTACCAAAGTTGGGTCCCACCAACTTATCATTGTCCAACAATGATCGGAGCGATAGAAAAGTGGCCATATCTGCATAAAGAAAAATCATAACTTAATTAGTAATTGATTTATTAAACCTAAATATTTGAACTTTAATCAAAAGATTTCTCCCACTATTTTATTCGAATTGATAGCCTCTACCTCCAATTTGAGGAATTACCCTAATTCCTTAGTGGGTACTAGAATCCACTTAGATTGCACACAATCCCAACTTTGGTTGGCCAACCCATGTACATCTAAGGGTAGGTTCATAACCAATTATTTTTCTAAATAATTTCTAGTAATTTTAATTTTGTCCCAGTCCCTAATCAGTAGGCTTTGGCCTTCACTGAAAAGGTCTGGTTAGGTCCAACCATTAACATAACCATAGTTGGCCCATCTAGCCAATGAATGATTAGGCCCAATTTTGATTGGCTAACCTAACCACTATTTAGAAAGATGCAGTCAAGAAATCATATTATGAATGACAATTCCATCAGCCGATAAGTTTCAGGCCTTTGGACCTCCAATGATTATCCAACTGATGGATCCATTATCATCCACTTAATAGAAGGCTATGATCTAGTTATCACTATAACTATTTTATTTTAAGGATCTAATAATTTTAGAAGATTTAATTGATTTAGAGGAAGAGGTCAGATGAACCAGCTTATCATGATCCTCCCACTAGCTTCACCAAGTCAACTTAAGGGAGACCATTAAAAGGGCTGGTCTAGGAGCACCTAAATCAGTCACACTGATTTACCTAGTTGATATGGGTCAGCTCGAATAGTCAAGTGATCCGATCAAAACATAATTTCACCTAGAGGCTAGGTAAGTTCGATCGGTGGGAGGGTCTGCCAAAGCTTGCCTTAGACACCATCAGATATGGCCAGATAAGCAGACTGCTAATTAAAAATCATCGATCTGGTTTACCTTAGTCACCAACTGGTTTAATTAGTTTCAATTAGATCAACCTAACAGTTCGTGCTAGATCGCTTAGCCAAGAATCAAGCCCATTTGGTTCTCGTTAAAGATATGGACTTGACAAACTACAACTATTGTAATTAATCTAGAGAATCCTTGACCTAATCTATGACAACAATTGATTAGATTTAGTCAATTCTCTAATTAAGTCCATCTTTAAACTAACCTTAGGTCTAACCCAATTAATGGACCTAATTCCCACTAACCCATTAACCCAATGTGTTATGGTTTGTGTCTTAAGTTCTTCAATTCACAATCCTAGAACCTAATCAAACAACTTCTTAATTCTCAATTAAGTTTTGGGTTGAGGGTTGGGGTTCGGCTTTTCGAAAATAATTTTCATATTTGTAAAATATTTTTACAACATGGTTCTACCAACCAAATTACATGTTTGATTCATAATCAAAATATAAGTGAATAACCATGAAACTACTTTAGATCTAATCTAAACAGGTTCATGTAATTGAAATAATTTCAACTTTAAACTGCGTAAATTTTTCAGACAAATATATGATGGTTCTTTGTGTGAGAATTATTAATAAAGAGATTTTATTTTAGATTTAAATATCTTTTAAATCTAATAAATCATAAATTTAATCTAGATCACATCTAACAAATTTATGATTAAAGATAGATCTACATGAACAAGGACAACCTTTACACTATAAGGGGTAAACCTTACAATAGGACAACCTACAGTTCGTGATTGATCTAAAAATTTTAATTTTAGATTTAACAATCAGATTATAAATTAGATCTAATCTAAAAAATAATCTAAGTATGTATAAATAATTATGTAATAAACAACCTAGGCTCTGATACCAATTGAAGGAACCAAATCTAGGGTTTCAAGGTTAGATCTTGAAACTTTTTCAAGATCAGGTAATGAAAGACTAAAATCAATCAAAATTTATCTTATAAAATTAGAGAATTCTTAGATCTAAGATCTTATTACATAATTATTATATGATATTAAATCAAAAATTAAAATATAAAGAGCAAGAACTACATGTTGATCATATCAACATGTTTCTATACTACATCTAATGTATGTAAAATATAATAGATCAGATCTATTACCTTGCAAGTTAGACGTTCTAACTTTGTTGATCCAGACTTGAGAATGATATTGTGAGCCGCACATGCATCTGACCTCTAGGAGTCATCCATATGAGCCCACGAATCATGATCAGAAGTCCTGATCCAGGAAATAGCACAGTATGCTAGTACTATTCTGATCCTTCTTCGATGATCGATCAGATGCCTCCTTCTTCTTGATTTGGACTCTTCCAAAGATGAGAAGTAGGAGAAGAAGTTTTAGATATGAGACACTCTTAGAAAACTCACAGATGGAGAAAGAGAAGAGGTGAACTCAGCAATCCTAGAAGAAGACCCTCTTCTTCTTCTCTTTGCTCTAACCCAGACACTTAGTTTTGTGTCTATTACATCTCTACGCCCAAACACTCTTTCTCCCTAATTTTTACATTCCCTAAAGGTATCTCAATTCTCTATAATTTACAAAAATATTAAGAAGAAATTCATCTTAAATAAAGAGATATGAAGAATCCTTGTCTAGGTCAAATACCTAGTCAAGAAAAATTCAAATAGGATAAGACAAGTGGTGCCCAACTCTTGGGTGCCCTCTCCTTCTTTTTCTACCATGGACCACTAGCAAAGGGTGCAAAATATGTGCCATAAAACCCATAAAAATCTCAAAAAAAATCTAGGTAAAATCAGTGCCATAAGGAAAGAGTTTTGGTTTCCTAAAATTCTATCTCATAGAATTTGAAATCCAAACTAATTTCTACTTTGACTTGGTCCACAACCACATTCCATGTAAGAGAGAAAGAGTGAAAAGTTTTTGACATGCGTGAAGACCTGGGAGAGAAGGTTTTGTCACACAAAATAAGAGAGAGTGGGCGTGGGGGCCTAAGGTGGCGCAAGGTGGAATCCTAGTCTTACTAGGATTCAATCTATGACTTGTTCAAATTTAGTTTCTCAAACCAAATCAAACCAAAATTAAATCAACCCAATTAAAATAAGTCTTAATCTAATTAAGAATCTAATTTAATCAAATTAAATTAAATTTAAATTTAATTTAATTTTTTAATCGAATTAGAAATTAGGTTGGCCCAAGTCCTAATTGAACTAGGACTAGTTTTTTTTTGTACTTGGCTTATCCAATAAACTAATTGAACTTGATCTAATCAAGTCCAAATCAAATCTAATTAAATCATATTTAATTAGACTTAATCTTAGCCTATTGACTTAATCAAATTAAGCCAATTAGCAATTAAATTACTAATCGATCCTCCTGCAACACTTGCACTAGGTTAAATATCAATCGTATTGATCGTTTAACCCTAGAACGATTCTTAATCGTTGATCAACCATCTGATTAAATCATAAACTCTAATGTGTGTAACTTCATAGGTTTGAATCTAAGTCGGTAGCACAGAAATAAATTTTTATACCAATCGAAGTAACCATCTAGCAATAGTACCTGACATCTGGATAGGTCGAATGTGTAGAACAACATCCTTAGAACCCATGCAGATATAGTTTTCATATAATTCATCTCCTTGACCAAAATACTTATAGGACATCCCAAAGTTCAACTGTCTACTCTGATCAGGTTGTCCACATTGTATTTCAAAATATCAAATCCATCTGATGGATTACCCTGGCCAAGGTTTTGCTAAATTGAAATATAGCAACTCATTCTTCTCCAACTCTTGAAGTGGTCAATCCTATCTTGATCACACTCTGACTTCACAAGTATTTGACTGTGCCCAGAAGCCTTCCATCACTGAATTAAAAATTCAGTTAGTCCAATACCAAAGCACAGTGAGTTGCTTGCAAGTCATTGAGACGATCTCAAGTCTAAGGGACACTTATACTTATATCCCATCAGAGACATATTCGACAGCAAAATGCTCTGAAGTTGGTCACGTTCAATGATGATGTACCCTTATATCTCACCTGTATGCTATATCAGTATCTCCATACTCCTTGGTTAAGAAAATAACCAACCCATATGGCCTACAGTGACCTATGCTCGATAGAAGCTGTCGTCCTTATTAACAGCCTATCATTTGATCGTGAACAGTTTTAAGGACTAATCGATAAGTCCTCTCTTTATCGAACCTAAATAGTCCTAAGGACTTCATCACAACAACGGAGTTTATTAGAAGATCAAAACTTATGATGAAAATACCAAAAATATATTTTATTTATTAACAAATCAATTACAATACAAGATTGCTCAACCGTCAACAGGTTGACGATTGGCTTTTGAGACATATTTTCTAACATGTCAGAAATATACCAACATACAACATCAACCAGCTAGCTAGTTGACATCAATCATTGCACCATAGCCATTCGTACAATGGAGAATTGACATACTCAGTCCATTCCCTCCGACGTCTGGTCAAAGAAAATTTTTAGTGGTCGTCAAAGATTACTTCATCAAATGGGTGGAAGCTGAACCTCTGGTGTAAATCACTGAAAGTAAGATAGAAGACTTCAACCAGAAGTCAAACATATACAGATTCGATTTGTCACATATCATCATCATCGACAATGGTCAATAATTCGATAATCAAAACTTTAAAGAATTTTGTGCAAAACTTCATATTATGCATAAACTCACTTCAGTCGGCCATCTACAATCTAATGGTGAAATAGAAATAACAAACCGAATGATTCTATATGGTCTGAAAAACTAGATTGAATAAAATCAAAAACCTCTGGATGGAAGAATTATATCCGATCTTATAGGCATATCAGACGACTCCTCGTATACCAATGGAAGAATCACCATTCAACTTGACCTATGGGATAGAAGCAGTAATTCCACTAGAGATTGGATTGCCATCAATGAGAGTCGAATAGTATGCTAAGTCAAATAATTTTGAATGTTGAAGAGCCAACTTGAACTTACTCTCAGAGGATCGACAGCAAGCTCAAATTCAGATGAGCGCATACTGACAAAGAGTAGCCCAATATTACAATACAAAGGTCAAACCAAAGATTTTTCATCCAGGAGATTTGGTCTTGAGGAAAGCAGAAGTTTTAAAACCTTTAGATCAAAAAAAATTATCTTCAAACTGGGAAGGACCTTACAGGGTGGCCAAAACACTTCGTCTGGATATATACCGATTAGAGACTCTTGATGGAACAATTATTCTTTGAACTTGAAATGCTGATAATCTGAAAATATATTATCAACAAAGTTGTTAGCATGTGCAACATAATTGAATTAGAATCATCAGAGTCTGACTTTTCTTCAATGTTCAGTTATCTACAAAAATGATATCAAACTGACTAATAGCCAGCGAATATATATCGATCCCATCTTGATCGAACGACTATGAATATTGATTCAAGTCAAATGACTACTCATGCTGACTTAGCTATGACTGAGTAGAATAATATACTGATTCAATTACAGTTGAACAAAATAATAAACTGATGCGACTTCGGTCGGTCCAAGGATATTCAGCTAAATCCCATCTATCAAATACTTAGAAAAATCTATGCCCAAAGTTTAGTCAACTGACACTCGACTACACTTAAAAAAATTTGTGCCTACAATTCAGTTGGCTAGTATCCAACTAATAGACAGATTCTATAACTTCAACTATTGATTGATATTTGGTTATCTGACTGACATTCAACTATATCGACAATAATGAGGATCAAGTTTAAAAAGGTGATATACAAAGAATTCCATACATAGAAAATCTACAATATTTGAAAATTTTTTTCTTTTCATTCATGAGTAAAAAGGTTACAAAATTGGACCTAAAGTTCAATTACAAAGGTGAGTTGGACTATTGTTCGATTACAAAGAAAAGAAAATTTTCTACACTGGTCACCAATCGATCTCTTCCTCGATATTGTCGGTAGCCGGTGCAACACCAATCTCATGGCCTTCAATAGTAGCCGACTCCGGTATGGCTTCCTCCATAACTAAAACAGACTCTGGTGCAGTCGATACAGCTTCTTCAGTCAGCACTGCTCCTTCAACAACTGCTTCTTCTTCCGAATCAGGGACGGTGATACTGCTTAGGTCCAAATCTGAATATAATTTTTTGACCGCATCTTTACCATCTTCATAGCCAACACAGTAAGAAACATAGCCACTCACAAGGATTTTATTTTTGAAGTCTTTGGATTCTTTGTAATCCTCGACGGCCTACTCCCATGCCCGACTCAAAGCATCCTTGGTCGATTGTGCTTCCTCCTTAATGGAGGCCGACTCTGCATCGGCTAGTGCCAATCTTACTTCGGTGGCCCGATGCTTCTTTCTTTCTTCTTCCAACTCTTTAGCGCAGCCATCACAATCTTTCTAGAGCTGATTAACTTTATGCTTCTTCTTTTTTATTTGAGACTCCTGAGATTTGATAGTCTGCTGTGCCGATTCCAACTTGGCACGAGCCGATTGCAGATCGCCTCTTGCCGACTCCAACTCGGCTCTTACCAACTCCAATTATATCTTCATACGAGAGTTCTCCTCTTGATACTTTGCCTCTCGCTCGATCATCACCTGGAGTCATTCAGTAGCTACAGCTTTCTCGATGCTTGCGATCGCGACTTTCTCCATCCACATTCAACAAAAGTCAGCAATTTTTCGATATCCACTCTTCAATGTCTGCATATCATGTGCTAGTTAAAAGAAAAAGAAGACAAGTCAGATGAAGTAAAAAAATAAAAAAAAAGAGTAAAATGTTGACTTACGTTGAGTATCATCGGATAGAAAGATGAAAATATTTCGAATACAGTTCGATCCTTTCTATTCTCCCTATCAATTGAGAGAAGTGTAGCCTCGATGAACTACTTTACCAATTTTGGGTTGGCTAAGGCCGACTCACCTGCAGAGATCTGGACATTGAAAAGTACTATGAAGCCCGTCGATGACCCGTCATCAGCCAAAATAGCTGGTGCGTTCCCCTTCTCTCTGGTTGGTGGTCACTCACTTGAGGCCACCATCCATTCGGGTGTTGAGGGTGCCCGAGACAGTGTCGGCCCAATTGAAGGTGCTTGAGGTACCGTCGACACCGCTACGGTTGGTTCAAGTTTGGGTGTGGCCGCAGACTCTATCCGACCCCCTATCGATAAGATTATGGTCGATGTTGTCTTCGTTAGAGCTGGTATAATGATCATGACATCATCATCTCTGTTCCCCTCTAGCAGGTGGTGCATCGACCGGTGGAAGCACTGTTGGAGCTAACAATGTGATGACAGGTTCAGCTTCTGGGATGACTACCGATGGAGTGTCAGTCCCTTTCACTGATGCCAACTGTGCCTCAGCCCAACTCTTCTTTGGTGCTCGGGATGATCCGACACCAGTCGCTGCTCTTTTTTTGGCGGTATGCTGTCGAATGTCGGTCACTGAAATCCACACCGCTGGACGCATAACTGTAATCAAAAAGCAAAATGGCTCAGTTACAAAGTTCAAAGACAGATGAAAAATAAAATAAAAATCCAACTAAGCTATACCTAAAGAAGTCACTAGACTAAGTCCGGCTTCATAAAGAGCTTGCTCCATCAGTAGCTCTTGTTGCGTAGGGATTTTCATATCCTTCAATCAGAGAAAATCCTCCCGATCGATGACTTCGATTCGACTATGTTTATTAGGACTTGTTCTTGGATCTCTTGAGGATGAAGGAAAGCCCCAAGATGAAGAAGAAGAAATAAAAAAAAATTAGTTCTTCCACCCATGGATAGCGAAGGAATGCCAGAAATAAAAGACAGATCCTTCCTTAGGTTGAAGAACCACCAATCCTTAGCTTTTGGGTGGAGACGAAGAATAAAAAAAGTATGAAATAGAGAAGGCCGAGGGTTGGTCAGAATCATATGATATAACAAAGTAAAACTGATGATTAACCGAATAAAATTTGGACCTAGATAGGCAGGACAAAGACCGTAATAATCTAGAAGATTCCGAACAAACTTCGGAATAGAAAAATGAAAATCAGCTTGAAGGTCTTCCACATAAACTGCTATCGGATTCGAAGGAGGAGAACTCACCCGACTGTCCAGACCAGATGCAAAAAGCTGAAATTACTTTAGGATACGATATTGTTTCCATAGTTGATCAACGTTGGATCCAGATAAAGAAGACACTTCCATATCTGAATCCAAAGGAGAATCATCAATCAGGTCACCCGATCGACTATCCCGAGGGAGCTCATCTACTCTAACCTTTTCTTATCCTTCTTATTGCTACTAGCCATCGAAAATGACAGGAAAGAAAATCAAAAAAGACTAGAAAAGGAAGAGAAGAAAGAGAAGCCTAACCTGAAACTAAGGGATGATCTGGAGACCACGAAAACACAAAGAAGAAAATTCCTAGACCCCTGAAGCTCTTGATACTCAGAGAAAGCCCTCGTCTGCAAGAGAATGATAAGTAGAAAAGCCAAAAATCCAAATAAAAGTGATATTATATATATAGAGCCCGTCAACGGTCAGGATGGATTTGTTCAGATCAAGATCACACCAGATTTTGATATGTGGCTACATCAAAACCGACCATTGATCAGATGGTTCGACGTACCTACTGCCTGATTGTGCCACATCATCTCAATCCGAGTGAACCGTTAAAAGTCAATAACAATTGGATGCATCGTGGAACTTGTCAGAATCAAATCGATCGGATCGTCCGGCTGCCTAACCGTCTTCTCGAATTAACATCCCAATGATGGTCTCACGATTATTGAAACGATAAAATGACTGGAGACTTTTTGATTTTAGAAGAAATCATTAATGTCTGCAGTTGAATTGGAGCTCGAGATAATATGTGACAACTCTCTTCGTCCAACATGTCAATCCATGTGTCAACTCACACGTCAAGTACTTTGAACTTGGGAGTGGAGGGCAACTGTTGAAACAATTGGATCTACTCCCTCAGATTCATAGTCGGTGAATCCGATACTTAGTCAGGTGCAATGAATGAAACCTTCGACTATCAATCTATTACACTGATACATAGTTGAAGATTTTCAATCAATTTCTATCCGAGACCAATTCAGTTAGAATAATCAACCGACGGTTAGCCGATATACCATAAATATTGATATACAATTAGTACATCATGATTACTAACATACAGTCGGCGCACGTGGACTACTGACATAAAGTCGGTATATCAAAAATCGCCAGCGCAGAAAGTGCATAACGGCTATATACTATGATCATCAAAGGACCTTAACTGCTTATCCTATAATTATATTGTGCCGAAATAAGAGGGATCCATGTATCTAACCATTACAAATGGTTACCAACAGATTATCTATAAAAATAAGGTAAATGAATAGCTTTGGTAAGACATTTCTGAGCTAACACTCTGCCACTTTGAAAATTATATCAGTTGTTCACCACTCCCCACTGACTTAAGCATTAGAGAGTTTCCGCCGGATATAATTTCGGTCTGCGGACTTTTTTATAGATTGCTCTTCATCGGAGCTAGGCGCAATAGGGGATTGGTCGCAACAGATCCAAATCTTAAGTTTAATATCTCCACCCTCATTTGGCAAGAAAGGATTGATTGAATTGATTGATGTCCATTACTCCTAATCCTCCCTCATCTTCTTGAAGACACATTGTGCTCCAATGAATTTTACAAAATACTTCATTGACCATTTTGTCTGAATTCTATAAAGATCTCCAAAACCGTCAATTTTTCTCACAACCCATACAGTTAATTTGGATAAAGACATGCAATGGAGAAGGAGGGCAGTAAGAACAATTAGTCTTCCCCCAGAGGACAGGTATTTCCCTTTACAAGACACGTTATTCTTTCACAATAAAATGGTTGACATTCCATGATGTCTGTGCGCGCGCGCGAGAGAGAGAGAGAGAGAGAAGACCAAATTACCCAGAGAAAACTAGCCCCTGTAATTCAGTGCCACACTCCCAACAAGCTTAACAACTCTTCTTCACTAAAAAGCACATCCAACTTTTGAAAATGGGAGCCGTGAGTGACATTTGGTTAGCAATTTGGATTGACATTGGACAACTAGCTGCGACTTTTGTTGCTTGCCAGAATCAACATGGGATATTTCTTTCCAGAGGATAATTGTGTGGTTTGTGCATCACAAGGCTTGTTGTGATTAAGATCGTTTGTTAATAGTAAATGATTCGCGTGACAGCCTGCATGGCTTACTATAGGCATGCCAGATGAAATGTGTTGCATCTTATCCAAAGAAGAAATCTGACAAATTAGATCTGCGTCTAGCTAAACTGAACACTAGTTATTGAGGGAGCTACATACAGAGTCGAACTACTACGAAACTGATCTCATAAGATCCTCCTGGCTTAGCATACAAATCGTGGAGAACTGATTCAGAGTTTTTTAAGAGCATCAAGCATGCTTTGGCGTGGGCGATACATGGCCTCTAGAGGAATAGCCTTGGCCAAAGTTAGACCCGAGCCTTGTGTTGTCATGTCCACCTCTTCCTTTCCAATCCCTTCCCACTCAAAGCACTGGATCAGAGTTCCCAATGCTAGGCCAACCACCCTCATTCCAAGGCCTTCCCCTGGGCACCTTCTCCTTCCCATCCCAAAGGGGATCATCAACTTCCCTTCCCCCTTCCCACCCTCAAATCTTTCTGGCATGAACTTTGTAGGCTCCTCCCACACCTTGGGGTCCCTGTGAACTGCATATGCATTGACCAGTAGCATCATTCCACGTGGAATATGAAAACCTCCTACACTACAATCTTGGGATGATTCATGAGGCAACAGAAGAGGGCTTGTTGGGTACATCCGAAGAGTTTCGGTGATGACACACTGGAGGTGTGGAAGATTGGAGAGATCCGATTCCTCCAGCAGGCGCTCATTTCCTACTTGTGCGTCAATCTCATCCCTCATCTTCTTCAATGCTTCTGGGTTGTTAAGTAGGAGAGACATCACCCACTCAGTTGTTTCAGCTGTAGTACCTACGCCAGCTCCTAATAAACCCTGTTACAGGAAAATGCTCCATTTGTAAGCTTCAGTGATCGTTGGGAAGCATTCTAGCGTTTATATCACTGGTACAGAAAAAATTAGTTTTTATGTCATTGAATTGCATTTACGTTGCGAGTGGCTGCAACAGTAACTATTCACTATGGTACTGCACAGAAATCAGAAGATCCCAATTAGGTGTAAAAACTAGGTGGATTTCTTGTTTTTGGTGTGCGGATTTTTCTATTGTGGAGCTCAATTTTTTGGATGTTCAAGGCATTGCTCATGCACAAAGTGGTATTAGAATGACACAGAATCTCAGTTAAAAAAGAAAAAGTCAAAAATAATTGATCTATAGTTTTCAATTGAGAATTTTATTTTGGAATAGGTCACTGATAGCACAAATTTTTCCCCCAGGAAAAGAAAAAAATCTCAGGGAAAGTTGATGTTTAACTTTTTGATTGCTTTAATCACTATCGAACTATGTGATTTGAGACAAAGAACTGTTATATCAAGCAGCTTAACATTTTAATGTGCGATTCATGAGCAAAACTCACACAAAAGAGATACAAAGTTGCTGCATAAGTGCATAACTATCGTAATTCTCCTTTTTTCTGCATATGGCACAAAGTGCGACAAAGCCTGGAGTAATATGATTCCCTTATTGACAAGAAAAAAATAAAAGAAGTTAAACAACATCCATTAACTTTGCTAAAGATCATATCTCATCCTTATGCTATTAGAATAATTCTTCAGTTGATCTAGTAATTTTGGATTTTAGGAGTGAGGTGAGAGCACGAGAGGACATGGGCGCCAAATCCCCTGTATCTTGAAGAACTAGATTACTTAGATTATTTGATTGCAGAATAAGTTAATCCGAAATAGATAGACTATCGGAATCTTTATTTACATAGTTTTTGAAATCTACAAATATATGTTTTAGAGTTTGAATTAAATTGAGTACATTAATGAGTCTTGTAAAGATAAAAGCAGGGGACCCTAAATATGGGGAAAATATATCTTTCATCATATGCAGAATATGGCAGTGTACCATATCAATCATCTCATCTTCTTTTTGGAGGCGCTATTTGTCATGCATTTTTTTTTGGTGATTAGCCTACATCAACAAGGTAAAAAATGGATAGAATGAATTAAAGAAGCTAAGATGGCAGCAAGGAACTTACTGTACCAAGTGCTTTGATCACTTCATCGGTGTAGTACCCGGGATCCGTCTCCTGTAGCGATAGCAACACACCCATCATAGTCTTTTTCTCCACCCCTTCCTCCTTGCTTTTCCTCCTGTGCTCGTCCATCAGTCTCTGCATCAATTCATCCCTTTCTTTATGGAACCTCGCCAGCTTCTTGCTGTATCCCTTATAATCGACCCATCTCAGCACTGGAAAGAAGTCAGCCAGATTCGACGCTCCGATCGCTGGCGCGGCCTCCTCCACCAGCTTCCAGTACCTTCTCGCCTCCTCGGAGAACCCCGCCTGCTCCTCCTCCTCGTCGCAGAACCTCTTTCCTGCGATCATCCTCATGATCACGTTCAAAGATAGTGCGATCAACCTCGACTTCACCGCCGCTTTCGCGAACCCGTCCATCGCTTTCGTGGTCTGCCAGTCCCGAACAAGTTGGCGAACCATGGCCCGGACCTCTCCAGCGCGAATCCCGGATAAGGAGTGCAGGCGATGTGTGGAGAAGACCTCGACGGTGGCGATGCGGCGGAGGTTGCGCCAGTGGGGTCCATAGTTGGCTACGGCAAGGGAGATGTAGTTGTAGGTCGGGTGTTTCCAGGAGGGAAGACGGGGACGGTTGGCGAAGGTGATGTCGTGCTTCGAGAGGCACTCTTCGGTGGCAGAAGGGGAGGAGACGAGGATGACAGGGCGGGAGCCGAAGCGGAGGAGGAGGACGGGACCGTGGCGGTCGGCGAGGCGGGCGAGGTTTTGGGGGAGGGGCTTCTTAAGTAGATGGAGGTGACCGATGAAGGGAGGGAGGGAGGGCTGGGTGGGAGGTTCTTCGTGTTCTTGGAGAAGAAGAGGAGTTTAACGAAGAGTAGGAGAGCTAGGAATAGAGAGATGTAGGAGATGGTTCCCATGGTGGAGATGGTAATAGCGGGGGTGAGGAAGTGCTGTTGAAGCTACTGACGGATGGCGGATATGTTTGTCGTCTCTGTTTGCCCGCACTCTATGGTTGATGGAAATTGAATTGAGCTGCTGCGATTATATAACAGCGCGGGTCGTTTGCGGTACCCGCGAAGCACCGGTGCACCGCGCAGATCATTCATCACATAATAGAATACCGCACATGATTATATGCGACATACATCATACAGTACATATCCATATACGGCTATCCATCGTTCGATATATCATACCATATTATGTACCGCCATGCTCATTATGTATGAATTCTCTCAAGTTTTTTTTGGTAACACCAAAAATTCTTTGCCATGCGTACACAACATCATGGATGCGGATGCAGCTGTGGATGGCTATGGTATCCAACAAGGTATATCATATATGACATAATATATTTTTATAATTTTTTTATTTGATAATCATCTATTTTCTAATAATAATTATTAATAAATGTACCTTACTCTGCAGTGTCACGCGTACATCATAGAGCATCCATGCACTTTTGCTAATGCACTACATCTGGTCAAACTGGATCCTCTCGATGCAATGTTGGATTACAGACATTGATGATTTTTTTTTAATCTCTATAATACATCATGTATCGTATTAAAAAGTATTTGGATATATTTGTAAGATAAGTATGAACTGTCTATTTCCACGATTAGTGATGATGTGGTTACGAATGATGGTAAATTTTATGGTGAAAAAGTCGCAACGCTGGTGATCCAAACTGGGGCCTCATGCACAAGGATTCATGTCAACACTGGCATGTGTTGAAAAATGTGATATTTTATGCTGTGTCACGTTCAGGCGAATATATGACCTTTTTTTTTTTTTCGACATCGCAAACGCAAGCAGGGACGCAAGCTGATAAACACTGCTTACCTGCTTGCCACCGCGGTGATAGTCCGATAGAATGGGTCTTTATCTTTCAATCAAGCCATCAAGAATCGAGTCACAATAAATATCATAATTTAAATTAAATATTAAAATAATAATAAATAAAAATAAATTATTTTTGATGGTCTGAATATGAGATTTGAAAGAGATATTTGATCCATCGATCCGAGATGATATTAGGATAACGTATTCATTCAATAGATTTGCTTGGAGGGAAGGATTTCTGTTGCCCAACCCAATTAAATACTGAGATAATAATGAATGAAAATGAGTTATTTCTGATGGCTTAAATGTATGGTCTGCAAAGAACATCTAATCTATCAGTTTGTGATAGTGTTCGAATAACGTACTCATTCGTTGGATTCGTCCATACGGTGAAAAATAGGATGCTTGTTGTCTAAATTCATTTTCGAATCGGATATTTTTTAGTAAAATTTGAAATTTTATGGTCGCATCAAGAGGGATAGCTAGGTCGAAAATGTCTCCTCCTCCCTCTCCACTCCCGATTTATCAAAAAAAAAAATACTGCTTATCTGCTTGATTTTATTACGGTGGACTGGGATAAGTGTAGCCAAGCAGGGGAAAGAGTTAAAACATTGCAACTTTTTAATTTCCGTCATATGTTTGGCATGCTAAGTTGGACTGGGATCGGGGTAGTCAAGCCGGGGAAAGTTAAAATATTGCAACTTTTTAATTTCCGCATATGTTTGACATGGGATCGGGGTAGTCAAGCCGGGGAAAGTTAAAATATTGCAACTTTTTAATTTCCGCATATGTTTGGCATGGGATCGGGGTAGTCAAGCCGGGGAAAGTTAAAATATTGCAACTTTTTAATTTCCGCATATGTTTGGCATGCTAAGTTGGTTCGATGTACCGAGGCAAATGGCGAGCTAAGGTGATGAAATTGCTATTATTTTTAATAAATTAGTGGATGCCAGCTGGGGCGGTGGATAAAGTCATCAAATTGGGTGGGGACCGCACAGCCCTTTTCAAGTTTAAAGAAACAAAAATAAAAAAAGCAAGCTGGATAGGGAATGCCCAGCCCGTTTAAAGGAAAAAACGAAAATAAAAATGAGTGGTTTGGATGGGGACTCGCGGCGAACGTGCGCCTGGGCGGTTGGTCAGTAGCTGTATACACGGGCTTGCAACGCACCTCGAATTTTAATTTTTATAATGCAAACACGCAACTTGCAGAGATCTTGATTTCCGTATATATTTGTTCATGTTTCGTGGTGCATAATAACCCTTTTAACATGCAAACTTTTTTTTTTTTTGTATAAACATCTTTAATATAATTTTTCTATCTACTTTTTATGTCAGCTAGGCTACCTATTTTATATATCTATCCAACTATATAGTTTAAACCGAAATATAATAAAAATTATTTAATTGGTTATCCATACACGAACATATGTATTCTGGTGTAAAGCAGTTTTTTTTTTCTTTTTTATTTGAAAAAAAAAAGCTAATGCTTATATTAATAAAAAGTATCAGAAACATGTTTATATCTATATCTATACTATACATTAAAGGGCATCCAGAGCTCTCCGATGCGCCATGTGTCGCAAGCTCAAGACTCCTTCGATGATTTTTTTTACCCTTTTGTTTCTTTCTTCTGTCCCTGCCGAGAGGTTTAAAAGCTTTCCAAACCCTCCCGATCCCTTGCGGATGTCCACATCTTCTTTGCTATCCATGCCGCAACCTTTCATTGGTCTCTACTGTCGCTTTCCTCCCGATCCTCATCAGAGATTTTCCTTTCCTCCCGATCCTCACCGATATCGTATTTTTCCTTCCAATCTCTCACAGGTGCTTTCTTTTCCACAGATCTTCATTTTTTTTTCTTTTTTTTTTGGATTCTTTTCTTCCTACAGATCTCAAAAAAAAAAAAAAAAAAAAGCAAAAAGAGAAAAGATCAATCTATGTAGGAAAATATCCTGCTCTTGTTATCACCTTTCCTTTGTTATCGCTGATTTTTCTTATGTTCTCTGGATATTTTTTATCCCATTGTAAGGTGTCTATATGCTTGAGATAAAACTCCAATCGAACCAGAGAAACCCTCTGATCTCCCTTGTATGCTCTCCTTCCGGTGGATCTCTAAAAAAGAAGAAATAAGAAGAACAAGAAGCAAAAAAAAAAAAAAAAAAAATCAATTTATGTGGAAAAAGGACTTATCTTTTAAATTTTTTTCACTTTTCTTTTGTTTCCACTGATTTTTCCTATGTTTTCTCTGTTCTTCCTCTATTTTCCCATTCTCAACGATCCTAATCAGGTGGAAGGCTTGAAGCGACCGTAACGGAGAGCTTAGATGATGGCTGGGGTTTTGTGTTGGGTGTTTCCTTTCTATTTCCCATCCTCAAGAGTCCCAATCATGTGGGGGGCATGAAACGGCCGAAAGGAAAAAGCTTTAACGACCGTGTTGAGTATTTCCTTCCTATTTTCCCACCCTCAGGAATCCCAATTGGGTGGAGGGCTTGAAGTGGCCGAAAGGGAAAGCTTAGGTGATGGCTAGGGTTTTCTGTTGGGTATTTCCTTTTGTTTTTTTCCAACATAAATTGATCAATTTTTTTTTGCTTCTTTTTCTTTTCATTTCTTCCATTTTTTGGAGATCTATCAGAAGGAGAGCATCCAAGGGAGAGCAGAGGGGTTTCTCCGATTCTGGATGGGGTTCTTTCCCATTCGGCCGCTCCAAGCCTCCCACCTGTTGGGATAGTGAGCTTGATCCATTCCTTTGATCTGAGTCTTATATGTGCACTACTATTGGTAGTCGCGAGAACCCCACTGACAAATGGTAGAGGGTACACACTGTGGATAGCTGTGATTCTCCTTTCCTATCTTATTGAAATGGGGGGCAAATCCAAAAAAAGAACCCTACCAGTGGCAACCCTAATCCATGGTATGAATAGATAACATTGGGCATCCAAAAGTGGCTATGCTGTGTAAAAAAGAGGGCGAAAGAGAAAGAGTTCCTTCCTATCTTTTATACTCTATAAACTTCATGAGTAAAAGAAATACATATTTTTATGTGGCTGTGGATGTAGGAGCAAGAGACTCTGAACCATATAAATTTTTGTGTATTCTTGTGTATGTGCAATTTGCTCTCTTTCTTCTTTTTCCCGCTATTTTTTTTATCTCGCTATGCATAGAGCCAAGCCCTAGTTCTTAACAATTGGTATCAGAATACTAGGTTTGAGGGAAAGAGTGGGAGCGATGGCAGGAGACAAAGAAAAGATTAAGATCGATAGATTCAATGAAAAAAACTTTGGATTCTGGAAGATACAGATCGAGGACTATCTGTACCAGAAGAAGCTTCACCTACCACTATAAGGAAAGAAGCCTGTCGAGATGTCACAAGACGATTGGGAGTTGCTGGATCATCTGGACTGGGAGTCATCCATTTGACGTTGGCTAAGAACATCGCTCCCTAGAAGAAAAGATGATGACTGATTTGATGAAGGCTTTGTCCAATATGTATGAGAAGCCTTCATCTCCAATAAAGTATATCTTATGCATCGTTTGTTCAATCTGAAGATGAACGAAGGTGGTCTGTTATTGATTATATCAATGAATTTATGTTAATTACCAGTCAGTTAAGCTCTGTGATATTAGCTTTGAGGATGAAGTTTATGCATTAATTTTATTGTCTTCTTTGCCCCAGAGTTGGTGTGCTATATGACAGCGGTGAGTAGCTCTTACGGCCCAAGCAAGCTGAGATTTAAAGAGGTCTAAAACCTAATTCTCAGTGAAGATATCAGAAGGAAAGAATTCAAAGAAAACTCTGGCTCTGCCTTAGTTACTCAAGAAGGTAGAGGAGAACTACATAGTGTAGCGAAAGCCATGACAGATCCAAGTCCAAGAAGAGAAGTCAGTCAAGATTGAAGGATGATGGCTGTTGGCACTGCAACAAGAAAGGTCACACTAGGAAGAACTGTTGGTTCAGAAAGATGAATCAGAATAAAGGTTAGAATGAGGAATCCATGAATATAGCTACAGATGAAGCTAATGATGCCCTAGTCCTTAGCGTGGACAGTCCAATAGAGTCATGGATCCTAGACTCTGGAGCTTCATTTCACTCTACTTTACAAAAAGAGTGTATGTGAATTACAATGTCAGAGATTTCGAAAAGATTTATCTCACTGATGATGAACCATTGAATGTTGTGGGAAAGGTGATGTGCACATAAAGATGCTGAATCAGTCGGTATGGAAGCTCAAGAATGTCAGACATGTCCCAGGTTTAAGGAGGAATTTGATTTCAGTCGGGCAGTTGGATATAGAGGGATTTGTTACAACTTTTGTTGGGGGCTTTTGGAAGATCACCAAAGATGTTGTGGTGGTAGCATGAGGAAGCAAGTTGGGTACCCTCTATATGACGAGTAATATCAGAGATTTAGTAACACTGGCACAGACAGACTCAGAGTTGTAGCATTGCAGACAAGATCACATGAGTAGACATGGGCACTAGGCCGTGCTTGGCAATCCCATTTACCCCGAACCCTGGTCTGGCATGGCCCTAGGCCTGGGGTTTGGCGAGCCATGCCAGGCATGGCCCTTGGCTCGTTAGGCCCGTGGGCCTGATGGGTGGTCCTTTTTTTTTTTTTTAAATCAGTCAAAATGGATTATGCCAGGCATGGCTCATTTAAGCCCATTACAGGCTGTGCCTGGCATGGCCCGTTTATTGTTGTACGGGCCAGGCCCTGCCCGTAATGGCTAAATCCCTTTTTTTTTTTATTTTGGATTATAATGACTATTTTTAAAAAAATGATCATTTTAATCCTCCCAGCAGTCATAAAATGGCTAATTGGAGGGGTATTTTGAAAAAATAAAAATATTAAATTTCTAAAAATATCTTCCTCCTCTTCATTTTTACCACACCAAATCAATTCTCTTCTTTTTCTCTACTACTACTTCTCTTCTAGTAATATTTAGCAAGTGTTCAATTAGCAATTAGTAATTAGCAAGCATTCAAGTGCTATACAAGATAAGGATTAGTCCATCTATTGGAGCTTTAGAGATCTTTGTTGAGATCCTCAGGAGTAAGGAGCACAAGAAGAAGCTCACAAGTCTCCGCTTACGATCTATCTCTATTTAGTTTCTTTATTTGGTAAAATTTTTTTATTTGCATACCTCATATTTAAATATAGCATCTTATGATGAGAGTCATTTTGGTATTCCCTCGATTTTAGAAGATCAAAAAACTACTATTCCTCCTCCCTCTGAAACTAATATTGAAAGTCAAGGCTCTGCCTCTTCTTTCCATAAGAGGACTAGTGCCGTATGGAATGATTTGAAAGAGTTATGATAGATGAAATTTTAAAAGTAAAATATAAAAAATATATCAAATTATATAATTTTGCTAGTAGTGGGGGAACTGACCATTTAAAGAGACATCAAGAGAGCCATGTTATGAGTGATGCTCGTCTTCAAAGTATCCTTAATATACAAGGGGTAGTCTTGTAGGTAGTTTTGCATATTGTTGGATATAAAATACCCTCAGCCGAAGTTCTCAGCAGGATTGATCCTCCCAAGACTCATCCGGCTTTCGACTGCAGATGGTACCTCTCCGGACTTCCCCAACAGCGGATTTCCACGGTGCTGACTGAACTCCCCCGACGGACAAACTCCCACTGCACCACCCCAAACTCTTTCAACATGAGTTTCCCCAGTCGTCTATCAAGCTGCCCCAAGCGCTCACTAAGCTCTGCCGCCAGCCGACCTCCTACGCCGTCGGCTGCTCCCCAAATCCCTTCCAAACTTCTTCCGGCCAGATTCAACTCCAACCCGAACTGCCTCGAACCTTACCAGCAGTCGAACTTCACCAACGGCAGATTTCTACGGCTACCGAACTCCTACGGGAGCCAGATCTCGTCTCCAACTCCAGCTACAGGCAGACTCCGTCCGGACTCCTACGGGAGCCGGACTTCGTCCCCAACCTCAACGGCTGGAAGGCTTCGCCCGGACTCCTACGGGAGCCGGACCTCGACTGCTGGTAAGCTTCGTCCGGACTCCTAAGGGAGCCGGACTTCGCCCCTGACTTTAATTGCAGGTAGGCTTTGACTGAACTCCTACGGGAGCCAGATCTCGTCTCCAACTCTAGCTACAGGCAGACTCCGTCCGGACTCCTACGGGAGCCGGACATCGTCCCCAACCTCAATGGCTGGAAGGCTTCGCCCGGACTCCTACGGGAGCCGGACCTCAACTGCTGGTAAGCTTCGTCCGGACTCCTAAGGGAGCCAGACTTCGCTCCTGACTTTAATTGCAGGTAGGCTTCGACCGAACTCCTACGGGAGCCGGATCTCATCTCCAACCCCAGCTACAGGCAGACTCCGTCCGGACTCCTACGGAGCCGGACTTCGTCTCCAACCTCAACGGCTGGAAGGCTTCGCCCAGACTCCTACGGGAGCCGGACCTCGACTGCTGGTAAGCTTCGTCTGGACTCCTAAGGGAGCCGGACTTCACCCCTGACTTTAATTGCAGGTAGGCTTCGACCGAACTCCTACGGGAGCCGGATCTCGTCTCCAACTCTAGTTACAGGCAGACTCCGTCTGGACCCCTACGGGAGCTGGACTTCATCCCCAACCTCAACTGCTGGAAGGCTTCACCCGGACCCCTACGGGAGCTGGGCTCTGCCCGCGACTTCACTTATAGGTAAACTCCATCTGGACTCCTACGGGAGCCGACTTCGTCTCTGATCTTGATTACAGGTGGACTTCGATCGAACTCCTACGGGAGCCAGATCTCGTCTCCGACTCCAGCTACAGGCAGACTTAGTCCGGATTCCTACGGGAGCCGGACTTCGTCCCCAACCTCAACTGCTGGAAGGCTTCGCCGAACTTCATGGGAGTCGGGCTCCGTCCCCAGCTCCGACTACGGGAAGACTCCGTCTGGACTCCTACGGGAGCCAGACTTCGCCCACGACCCCAATTGCAGGTAGACTCTGCCCGGACTCCTACGGAGCCGGACTTCGCACCTGACTTAAATCGCAGGAAGACTCTACCTGGACTCTTACGGGAACCGGGTTCCATCCCCAACTCCGGCTGCAAGAAGACTTCATCCAGACTCCTACGGGAGCCGGACTCTGAGCTCCTCTCAGATGGGTGGCTAGCCACCTCTCCCCGCCAGACACTCCAGCCGAGCTTCGGCCGACAGGCCTAGGCCCACTGGTAGGCTGCAGCAACAGCCACGACCCTGCTCCACCTCCTGCAACAGATTCCGCACGGCTCCATCACTCCCTAGCAGGCCACAGTGACGGCCACGACACTGCTCTACCTCCTGTGATGGATTTCGCACGGCTCCATCACTCCCTGGCATAATCACCATAATGACCACGATTCTGCTCCACTCCCTGCGACGAATACCGCGATTCCTCCCACCTCCTGACAAGTCGCGACAACGGACGCGTTCCACTACCCGTAACAGACTCCACGTGTCACGTTTCGGTGGTGGCCACGATCCCACTCCACTACTCTTTGCAACAAACTCCGCCTGACTCTGGGCAGTCCACTGCCAGACGGTTACAGATATCGCTATCAGCCTACTACCCCTTTTCGCCTATAAAAGGGGACCCCAGATACGTTATTTTTAAGCTCTATTTTCTATCCCAAAACTCTGCTAAAATTTCTATTTGAGCACTCCATTCTTGTTGAGGCAGAGAACTGACTTGAGCGTCGGAGGGTCTTGCCGGAGCAATCCTACCTCCGATTTAGACTTCTTTTGCAGGTTCCAACGGCGATCGGACTCCCTCGACTCCAGCTTCTCCGACGTAAGCAATTTTTGCACCAACAGATTGGCACTAGAAGGAGGGGCCTGAACCCTCACAATACCCTTGTTCTTAAAGGAGCGCTCAACGGGACCACCTCTGGTCATCTTCTCCGACATCCACTCCTTCTCCCACCTGATCTTCGCCCGATGCCTCCCCGCAGGGCATCCACACGGCGATCTACGGCCTCCGCGGCCAGATCACAGGCTCCGACCTCACCTCCAGTCTCCCAGCCTCTGCCTTCTCCTCCGACGACGGTGATTGGCACGGAGCAATTCGACCACTGGTGTAGCAGGTCAGAGGCCTAACTGAAGCTGTGCAGGCCATGCAACAGCAGCAGCAGCCGCAGGCATCGGTGCGGCCGAAAAGAGCATCGTCGGAACTCCAAAATCCGACGGCGGGACGTGCCACTTGGGCCAGCTGCCCAGTCTTTCCTGGAAAGATGAATCCAAGGGTGGAAAGCCCCCAGTCCGACCACGACTCCACCCCTGGAAGATCTCTACCCCCATTCTGCAGAGGACCCTCGAGACCCATAGTCGAGAGGATTTCCTAGATCGAAGGCTCCAGGAGATGAACCGACGGATCGAAGAACTCCGCCACGCACCCCCCGCTTATGGTGAGGATATTTGCACTGATCCTCCCTTTTCTCAAATGATCATGCAGGAACCCATCCCACCGAATTTCAAACTCCCCCAGTTCGAAAGCTACGACGGGACTTCAGACCCGGTTGACATCTGGAGGCCTTCGGATGATGATGCTACTTCATGGCGCACCCGATGCCATTCTATGCCGAGCCTTCCCATCCACTTTGAAGGAGCGGCGAGAAACTGGTACTCAGCGCTAAAGCCAGGTACCATCTTTTTCTTCGATCAAATGAGCCACCAATTTGTGGCCCATTTTGTCAGCAGCCGACGCCCCCGGAAGGGTTCAGAGTCCTCATCAATATCAAGCAGAGGGAGGGGGAGTCCATTCGAGTCTACATCAACCACTTCAATGTCGCCGCACTGGAGGTCCGAAACTTGGACCAGTCAGTAGCAATGGCCGCTCTGAAGGGCGGCCTTCAGAAGAACGACCTTTTGTTCTCCCTGGAGAAGAAGTACCCCAGAATTTTGCTGATCTGTTGGCTCGGGCGAAGGGTACACCTGAGCGGAAGAAGCCTTCAAAATGAAGGACGAGAGACTGCGAGAGAATGACAGCGGGAGACTCGGGTAAGCCCACAGTCGAAAAAGGCCGAGAGAAGCTGGCCACGTTCTCGATCCCCTCCTGGGCACAAGCGTGGCCAAACTCCGCCTCGGGTGCACAGGCAGAGAGTCCGGATCGTGGGGTTCGACAGAGTTCTCCATCGAGAAGATTCCGTAACTACGCCCCCCTCAATGCCTCGAAGACCCAGGTACTGATGGAGATTAGGGAGCAGCTCCCAGGCCTGAGAGGATGTGCACACACCCCAGAAGCGCAACCCCAACAAGTTCTGTCTATACCATCGCGATCACGGCCACGAAACGGAGAATGCATCCAGCTCCAAGACGAGATCGAGGAGCTCATCCGGCGAGGTCACTCGATAGGTTCATTCGACGTCGGCCTGAGGGTAGAAAAGATCGGCCAAGGGCCCTACCGCAACCCGAACCGCCAAGGAGGGAGGAGCAGCCCGGAGATCGGCCTCCAATCGGAACCATCGACTCCATCACCGGAGGGCCTCAAGGAGGGGCGGACCTTCCATGATCGCGGAACTCGAGAAACCTGTAAATGTACTGCTCATGACTTTGCTCTGAATCTAAATTTCTTTCAAACTTTGCATGTCTTTCCCTTTTGCTATGGATCTGTCACGATTGGGGATGACCCCTTCGAACAATTAACACAAGGTCATGTTAGGAACGGGAGGGGAACCTCGTCCTAACATGAGCCAAATGAAAGTTCGATTATTGTAAGATCAGATCGGGGGAAGGCCCATTTAACGGCTCTCGAATGCCCCCTGAATCATGTTAGGGACAGGAGAGAACCTCGCCCTAACATGAGCAAAGTCAAAGGCCCGATTCTTTTAGACCGGATGGGGAGACAGGCCCAACAACGCCCTAATGTGCCCCCGCAGCCATGCTAGGGACAGGAGGAGAACTCACCTGACATGAGCAAAGTCAAAGGCTCGATTCTTTTAGACCGGATGGGGGGAGAGGCCGAACAGCGCCCACATGTGCCCCCACAGCCTTGTTAGGGATAGGAAGAGAACCTCGCCCTAACATGATAAAGTCGAAGGCCCGGTTCTTTTAGATCGGATAGGGGGAGAGGCCGAACAAGCCCACATGCGCCCCCACAGCCTTGTTAGGGATAGGAGGAGAACCTCGCCCTAACATGAGCAAAGTCGAAGGCCGATTCTTTTAGACCGGGTGGGGGGAGAGGCCCTTGCAACGACCTTATGTGCCCCACAGCCCCATTGGGAACAGGATGAGAACCTCGTCCTAGCCTAAGCTGAGATCGACTACGTCAAGAACAGAAGGAGAACCTCATCCCGACGATAACAAAAACTCGGCCACCCAACAAAATGGATAAAGGGAAAAGTTCTCTCAATGGCACCTCAAACTTCTACGTGACCCCTCAAAAAGCAAGGGGAGGATCCTCACTTGAAGAGAGGAGGAAAACTAAGAAGGAAGCAGCGAATAACGCCGGCAACAGACGAAAAACAAACCGCATCAAAAATTTAAGGAGCCTCACCTCAACAAAGACGGGAAGTTCCCACCAAACATCCCCGCCTCTAAGAAGGCTCTCGACACAGTCAAGAAAGCAGTGACGCCTTCGAGGTAATACGGAGTTCGGACCATCAAGCTCGAGCCTATGGCCGTGGACGACAAGAAAAGCAAGTCAGCGTAGCGACGGCTGGACACCTCCAAGCGACGTCAAAGTCGGACAAGTCAAAAGATGAAAGAAGTTTGACAGGTGATGATTCAACACAGTACTGGACAAGGTAACACGAAATTTCTTTTTATTCCATTTGCGAAATATACACCACGAAGCCAGAAGGCCAAAGGAAGAAAAACAAAATGACGATAGCAAAACAAAACAACAAAAGAGAAAATGTATGCATAGAAAGACGGAAGGCCAAAAAGAGCCTAGGGAAGCTCTGCTCCTTTCGATCTCGAATTATCTGCTTTGCCCCTTATCCAGGACTGCCTCAATTTTCAACTTCTTCTTCTAGCTCTCCTTTTTCAGCAGTGCATCCTGGAGCGCCCGACGGAGTCGCTGGCTTTCGTTCTCCACCTCTCGATGCCTCTTCCTCAGGACCTCAGATTCCGTCTCAGCATCCTTGACGGCCTGCTGCTCACACATCAGCTGGATCTTCAACTGCTGTAGCTCGGCCTTCCCCTCCCCAAGGGGACAGAAAGCCCTTCTGCAGTCCTTCTTAGGGATTGGAGTTCATTGGAGTCTCGAGAGGAAGCGAGCTGAGCCCTGTCAGCCAACTGCCTTTGAAGATGGGCGACTTCATCGGTCGCCACCCTGAGTCTCCCTTTGTATTCATCCACCTGCCTGCGCCAGCCGGCCCGATGCACGTCATAGCTCACCTCGGCATCTTGAAGCTACTACTGAAGGTCGGAGACCTTCTTCGACCACTCCCGATCATCGTCAGCCCGGGCCAAGAGCCGGGATGAACTTCCCTCCAGCTGGCCGATCCTCTCCTTCGTGGCCAACATTCCACCCTGAGAGCACTGATCTTGGCAGCTTGAGCCTAAATTCGATCGCTGGCGCTCTTCTTGCATTTCTCAAGCTCCTTCACGAAGTCCGCCTTCCTTCGACTGTACTCCATGATCCCCTTCACATGGAGATTCCAAAGTGGATGGCCTCGCGGTGGCTTCAGAGTGACCCTCTCTCAACCTGCGAAGCTCGCCTTCCATCTTCTTCACCCCTTTTGTCAAGTGAAGAACTTTCTTCTTCAGTCGCCAGATCGTGGACTTCAGCGGGATCCCAGGGGCAGGAGAAGTGCTTCGGCAGGGCACTGCCATTGGGAGACAAAAGCGTCAAGGCGCGTCTCATCACAGAAAGAAAGGCAGAAAGGGGAAAGGAAGAAAGGAGAAGCCATCCACGATAAAAAATTAACTTTATTGATTGAATATTTCTTAAAGATAAAAAGAAAAAAAAATTGCAATAAAAGAAAAATACAAGGTCGGAGGTCTCAGACCTCTGTGGTAGGGGTGGGGAGCTCGGTGTCCCTGGAAGGGGGGCTGCGGCAGCAGTGGTAGCAGGAGAGGGACTGGCCTCATCTTCAGACTCTTCACCCAGGAAGCTGAGGTCGAGCTCCGAAATTTTCTGGCCACCTTCTCCTGGCAGAGCTGAACCCCTTGATGAACGCCTCCTGCCGAATTGGACATTCAGGTCCTTCATCTCCGCGGTGGCTTTGAACTCCTCTACCACAAGAACCTGACCTCCGAGACCAGGACTGGAATTGCTCAGCCAAATTGGCGACCTCGACCTCCGCCTTTCTCACCGTCTCCTCCAAGGTCTGCTTCTCCTCCTCCTGGGCTTATTTCTCTCTTTCCAAGGCCTCTTGGAGGGCGATTACCTCGGCCGCCTTCTCTTCGAGATGGGCGATTTTAGCCCGGCGACGCTCCTCCGCTTGGATGGCATTCCTCTTGTCCGATTCATCACCTCGATGTTGGCAAGGAGCTGGTGCCCAATCTGCAAGGGCGGCTAGGGGATCAGAGCAGGGGTCGAAAAGATAATTAAATGAAGATTTGTTTACCTCGAGAAAGGACCCCAAGGAGTCCCAAACCCGCTGCTCAGGGTCAGTGCGGTCGATCCTCTCGACGACTTCGGGTAGAATGCAGCCGTCGATCAGCCGCTTGATCAAGTCCCTGTCATTGAAGGGGTTCTCCAGCCCTTCTTCGAAACAGAGGGACTCTTCAATGGTGGCTCGACGGCTACTTCCCCTGCGGGCCACCGACTTCCTTCTCATCCTCCTCTAGACTCCGAGTGCCTCCGTGGAATGGACCCCCGAAATGGGAGCCCCAGTCGGCGGGCTCCTTGAAGAGGCCGGGGGGCCGATGGTTCGACGTTGAAGGAACATCGATCGCAGGAGCCGCCTGGGCAGGCGCGGCCGAGCTCGTCTCCTCCACTCTGGCCCGCTTTGCTGATCTGGAGGCCACGGCACCTCTTCTTTTGTGGGCCTTGAGGCCCCTGGCGAGCATCCGTGCTGCTTCGCGTCCATTCCTAAAAAAAAAAAAATCAAAAATCAGTGATAGGGTAAAAAGAAAGAAGTGGCACGCAAAAAAAAAAAAGAGAGAAAGAAGAAAAGAAAGAGAAAGAAGGAGGACGGAGGAAAAGAAGAGAAGAGAAAAGATGGAATACTCGTAGGATCTTGGGGGCTCAAGCCGATGTTGAACAAATATTGCTCCTCAGAAGGTTGGGAAGGGAAGGAGCGGAATAGTCAAGAAGCTTCCGGGCGGCCTGAAGGTCGTCCTCTCCCAGGCTGGGAGCCCGATGACAGAGTCCCTCAGAGAGCCCCAAGGGGGTCGGGCAGTGGATGAAGAGGTATTTCCCCTTCCAGTTGTGGATTGAAGAGGGAGCACCTTTCAGCAACCCCTTTTTGCCAAACTGGAAGAGAAATACCACCAGTCCTTCGTCGAAGGGTGACGCTTGAAAGTGTAGAAATGCCTGAACAAAGAAAGGGATGGATAACTTCAACTACATGGCAAAGGAAAAGAAACCCTATCAAAAATCTAAAAAATTCGGAGCCACTGAAGCCAAAGAGATATCTAAGAAGCGAAAAAGGGCAACAACAAAGGGTGGAAGCGGAAGCCGGAGTCCGGCACGGAACGCCTCCTGATACAGGCAAAAATGACCGGGTGGGGGAGTGCTAGCCCGATCGGAGGGGCCAAGAAGCTCCAGGTCGTACTCTGAAGGAATTCCGTACTGAACCTTATCAGCAGGAGTTCATTCAGAGTCAGGAGCAGGGAATGGTGCTCGACGCAAAAACTGGGCGAAGCCCAGTCCCCGATGTGGGTTCGTCTACAGAATGGGGGTCCCGGGGGGCTGAGGTGGAAGAACTCCCTGAACCGCTAGAGGCGGAGATGCTGGAAGACATTTCGAATGACTTCAGACGAAAGCCCTAAAGATCCCGAGAAATCGGACGGGACAAAGGGTGAGAGGTTGCGGGAAACCAAATCGGAGGAGTAAGACAGGAGAAAATGGAGAAGAAAAGGCCCCCTAGGTGGCAAGAAGAAAAATGA
Source organism: Elaeis guineensis (assembly GCF_000442705.2). NCBI lineage: Eukaryota > Viridiplantae > Streptophyta > Magnoliopsida > Arecales > Arecaceae > Elaeis > Elaeis guineensis. Next base: position 75,182,883 of record NC_025994.2, read on the forward strand.
AGGTTCTGGGACTAACCTAGATCACTCTGGAGGATGCAGAAGGGCGAGGACAGGGATGACTCGGAAGACGCTAGGGCCAAGGAAGACGCCGAGGGAGGTCAGGGCTCTCGAAGGTAAGGCAGATACCGATAGAACTTTCAGGCGGAAAGGCGGGTTTAAATAGACCCTGAGATCCGACGCCATAATGATCGCGAATCCCCCCAGGCCGACCCACGCTCGACACGTGTCCCACTCGCCTCGGCAGGCGGCTAAAAGCGGCTGACAGCTGACAGAGCCATTATTACGCCGTATCTGGGCCAGCGAGCCGTCGGGATTTCGAAGGGTCCCTTCGAACCGCCCCAATTCGAAAAGACTCCAGCATGCGCGCATTTAATGCCAAAATACCTGGGGCGATCGCGCACGGGATTCGAGGGGATAACTTCGGCTGCGAAAATTTCTCTATACTTCCTTCATTCGAAATTCGAACTCGAAAGTAGGGAGACTGGTGTTGGGTATAAAATATCCTCAGCCAAAGTTCTCAGCAGGATTGATCCTCCCAAGACTCATCGGCTTCGGCTGCAGATGGTACCTCTCCGGACTTCTCCAACAACCGGATTTCCATGGTGCTGACTGAACTCCCCCGACGGATGAACTCCCACTGCACCACCCCAAACTCTTTCAACATGAGTTCCCCCAGTCGTCTATCAAGCTGCCCCAAGTGCTCACTAAGCTCTGCCGCCAGCCGACCTCCTACGGCCGTCGGCTGCTCCCCAAATCCCTTCCAGACTTCTTCCGACCAGATTCAACTCCAACCCGAACTGCCTCGGACCTTACCAGCAGTCGAACTTCACCAACAGCAGATTTCTACGGCTACCGAACTCCTACGGGAGCCGGATCTCGTCTCCAACTCCAGCTACAGGCAGACTTCGTCCGGACTCCTACGGGAGCCGACTTCGTCCCCAACCTCAACGCTGGAAGGCTTCGCCCGAACTCCTACAGGAGCCGGACCTCGACTGTTGGTAAGCTTCGTCCGGACTCCTAAGGGAGCCGGACTTCGCCCTTGACTTTAATTGCAGGTAGGCTTCGACCGAACTCCTACGGGAGCCGGATCTCATCTCCAACTCTAGCTACAGGCAAACTCCGTCCGGACTCCTACGGGATCCGGACTTCGTCCCCAACCTCAACGGCTGGAAGGCTTGCCCGGACTCCTACAGGAGCCGGACCTCGACTGCTGGTAAGCTTCGTCCGGACTCCTAAGGGAGCCGGACTTCGCCCCTAACTTTAATTGCAGGTAGGCTTCGACTGAACTCCTACGGGATCCGGATCTCGTCTCCAACTCCAGCTACAGGCAGACTCCGTCCGGACTCCTACGGGAGCCAGACTTCATCCCCAACCTCAACGGCTGGAAGGCTTCGCCCGAACTCCTACGGGAGCCGGACCTCGACTGCTGATAAGCTTCGTTCGGACTCCTAAGGGAGCCGGACTTCGCCCCTGACTTTAATTGCAAGTAGGCTTCGACCGAACTCCTACGGGAGCCGGATCTCGTCTCCAACCCCAGCTACAGGCAGACTCCGTCCGGACTCCTACGGGAGCCGGACTTCGTCCCCAACCTCAACGCTGGAAGGCTTTCCCCGAACTCCTACGGGAGTCGGACCTCGACTCTGGTAAGCTTCGTCCGGACTCCTAAGGGAGCCAGACTTCACCCCTGATTTTAATTGCAGGTAGGCTTCGACCGAACTCCTACGGGAGCCGGATTTCATTTCCAACTCCAGTTACAGGCAGACTCCATCCGGACCCCTACGGGAGCCGGACTTCGTCCCCAACCTCAACTGCTGGAAGGCTTCACCCGGACCCCTACAGAGCTGGGCTCCGCCCGCGACTTCACTTACAGGTAAACTCCGTCCGGACTCCTACGGGAGCCGGACTTCATCCTTGACCTTGATTGCAGTTGGACTTCGACCGGACTCCTACGGGAGCCAGATCTCGTCTCCGACTCCAGCTACAGGCAGACTTAGTCCGGATTCCTATGGGAGCCGGACTTCATCCCCAACCTCAACTGCTGGAAGGCTTCCCCGGACTCCATGGGAGCTGGGCTCCATCCCCAACTCTGGCTACGGGAAGACTCTGTCTGGACTCCTACGGGAGCCAGACTTCGCCCACGACCCCAATTGCAGGTAGACTCCGCCCGGACTCCTACGGGAGCCGGACTTCGCACTTGACTTAAATCGCAGGAAGACTCTACCCGGACTCTTACGGGAACGGGTCCCGTCCTCAACTCCGGCTGCAAGAAGACTTCATCCGGACTCCTACGGGAGCCGGACTTCGAGCTCCACTCAGATGAGTGGCTAGCCACCTCTCCCCCCAGACACTCCAGTCAAGCTTCGACCAACAGGCCTAGGCCCACTGGTAGGCCGCAGCACAGCCACGACCCTGCTCCACCTTCTGCAATAGATTCCGCATGGCTCCATCACTCCCTGGAAGCCCAGTGACGGCCACGACACTGCTCCACCTCCTGCGACGGATTTCGCGCGGCTCCATCACTCCCTGGCAGATCACCATAATGACCACGATTCTGCTCCACTCCCTGCGATGAATACCGCCGATTCCTCCCACCTCCTGACAAGTCGCGACAACAGATGCCGTTCCACTACCCGTAACGGACTCCACGTGTCACGTTTCGGCGGTGGCCACGATCCCACTCCACTACTCTTTGCAACAAACTCTCTGACTCTGGGCAGTCCACTGCCAGGCAGTTACAGATATCGCTATCAGCCTACTGTCCCCTTTTCGCCTATAAAAGGGGACCCCAGATACGTTATTCTATAAGCTCTATTTTCTATCCCAAAACTCTGCTAAAATTTTTTTCGAGCACTCCATTCTTGTTGAGGCAGAGAACTGACTTGAGCGTCGAGGGTCTTGCCGGAGCAACCCCACCTCCAGTTTAGACTTCTTTTGCAGGTCCCGGTGGCGACCGCGACTCCCTCGACTCCAGCTTCTCCGGCACAATCGGATTTTTGCACCAACACATATAATCATAAAAATTAAAAAAAAATATTGATCAAATGGATAGTTAAGAATGAATTATTTTTTAGCTTATGTGAGTCTTTTAATTTTGAAGAGTATGTTCAGTTAACCCTACAACCCACTTACAGAAGAACTAGTAGATATACATTTAGAAGAGTAGCTATGACTAATTTTTTAGTAATGAAACAAAATTTGATCCAATCTCTCTCTGTCCTAAATTCAAAAGTATCATTAACTTCTGATATTTGGACAGTATTTGTTGGTAGTTATTATTTTATTACTATTACTGATCATTATATTAAAATGATTGGGTATTAAATAAACATATTCTTGCTATTCGTGTTTTTGATTTTTTACATTCTAGATAACAAATTTCTAATGCTATTTATCAAACTGTATGTACATATGGTATTAGTGATAAAATTATGTCTATTATTTTTGATAATGTATCTAATAATAACTTTGCTATTAGATTATTGAAAGACTCTTTACATCTCATTCTAAATAGGAATTTATTGCATATCAAATGTGCATGTTATATTTTAAATCTCTTTGTTTAATCTGATATGGGTATGGTTCAAGATGTTATTATAAAAATTAGAAATATAATTTTTTTATTCAAGCTTTAAGAGCAAGACTTCAAAAATTTAAGCAAATATGTATAGACCATGGTAAATGTTTTAAAAAAATTAAACTTGATGTAGTTACTTGTTGGAACTTGACATATACAATGATACATGATGCATATCCATATAAAAATTTATTAAGTATATATATTAATGATTGTGGATTAGGTTTTACATTAACTGAAACTGGTTGGATCAAAAGATAAAATTTTGAAAAAATTTTAGTTAGTTTTTATAATACTACTAAAATCTTTTCTGATACTTATTATCAAACCTCTTATTCATTTTTACAACAAGTATATCTTATTAACCAAAAATTTATATAAAATAGATATGATGATATTTTAGAATCTATTATTTATAAAATAAAATCTAAATGGAATGAGTATTGGGATATAATATGTCTTATGCATAACTTAGCTATTGTATTTGATTCATGTATTAAATTAAATGATATTTTGATTTTACTTGATGCATATTATAAACATATGAATCTAGATCCTAAACCTACTAAAACTGAAGTAAACCAATTTTTTATGATATTTATGCTTTATATAATGATAAGATTCATCGATCTAGTACTCCTCATTCACAAACCTCCATCTTTTCTTCTAGTACTTCTCGTTTATTATCTATTTTCTCATTCATTATACATAGGAGACATATACATGCTTTTTTAAATTCATCTTCATCTTTAAGTAGTAAACTTAAAGTTTATTTATGAAATGATCTTCAATATACTTATGATGAAAATCAAATAGAAATTTTGATGTGTTAGTATGGTGGAAAAATATCAAAAATTAAATTCTATAATGTCCGTCATTGCACGTGATACCTTAGTTATGCCGATGTCTACAGTAGTATCGAAATTTATTTTTAGTATAGATCGATGAATTTTAGATGAAAAGAGAAGTAGCATGACTGATAAAATAATTGAGATACTGCTCTACTTCAAAGATTGGTTGGATGTTGAGGTGAAACTTTAAGATAAAGATGACATAATATAAATTTCGATAATAACGACGATACAAATACTACCGACGATGCATCACGATCAGTAAAATTTTTAATTATTAATTTTTTATATTTATAACTTTTTAGTTTTATCTTTTAATTATCGAGATGAGTCACCTTAATTTCTTCTTTCTTTCTCATTGTATTTGAAGGTCAGGCCTAGCCCTCCTCCTTTCTTTATACTATTTTGATTAATATTAATAAACCGATAGGGGTCCATGCCAAATCCCCCACCATTACAAAGTGATTTATTATTTTTACAAAAAAATCTCACATCTATTTTTACAAAAAAAATTTCAAAAAAAAACCCATGCGGGCTGTGCTGGGTTTGAATCGGGCCAGGCCGTGCCAGTCCATGCCCTTATGGGCCATGTGGGGCTTGCGTCTCGGGCTGCAAACCCCAAGGTTAGCCTGGACCCTTCTAATGGGCTGTGTCTGGCACGGCCTATTATCGTAGCTAATGGGCCGTGCCAGGCATGGCCTGTTTCATACCGGGCCGAACTGTGTAATGAGTGGCCCGACCCATTGTCCATGTCTACATTTGAGCGAGAAAGGAATGCAAGTAGAAGAAGGGCAAGCTGACAGGTTTAAAGTTCCTTGACGTTGGTCTCTATAAGGATTGTATTCTTGAGAAGTAGAAGAATGTCAGTTTCTCCAAGATTGGTAGGACACCAAAGGCAAAAAAGTTGGAGCTTGTACACACTGACATGTAGGGTGAAGGATCAGATTACATTCCAGATTGATTAAACATAGATGCAGCGGATTTCAAAATAAAACTGATTCGATGACCGATGCATAGATCTCAATAAGAAAAGTCAATCATAAATCAACATACAAAAGGAGATTGTGATAATCTCATTATCACCTTATGTGGATAGATGAATACCGCAATCTGATTATCATAGATCTGAGATTCGCTTGTTGAGTCACGCACGTATCCGACTTCTACAGGTATCCATCAAAATCAACCTTAGATCAATCTTCTTGTGGTAGATCTATCTTCTCCAAGACAATCTACAGTCTTTCTGGTTTCTAGATCAACTCTTGATCTTCTTCCTCATGATCTCAATGCTTGAGATCATCTTCTTCTTTTCTTAGCACAAAACAAGATTTGCCTAACTACCTTAGGTGCGTGGAGATGGGGATGCCCAACCCCGTGCATTGGATAGAGATGAGAGAGAGAGAGAGGAGGGTGTGGATACAAGGGTAGGGATCTAAAAAATCAGATTTTCATTCTCCACAAATCCTAAAAGGCTGCCTATTAAATAGACCCCTTGATTCTAGTCTAAATCAAAATCAAATTAAGATTAAAAGGCTAGTCATTATCACATAATAACACCTTCCTTTTAATTTGATTTTCTTCTCAAGAAAATCAGACCGAATTGGAAAGGCCCACACCCAAATAGAAAGCAGAGGGGGTGCCATCTCTTGGCACCCCACCTGTCCTTCTCATGTACACAAGAGAGAGAGAGAGCACTTTCTCTCCATGCAAAAACTAGAGAGGGGTGCCACCCCTCTCATTCTCCACACTTTTCTAGAGACGTGCACCCTTGAAACATTCCAAAAGAAGAAGGGATGTGCACCCCCTCTAGATCTCATCCAAAGGTAGCGTGCGCCCCACTCTCCCTTCCAAATAATCCATTCTAGGAAGGAAAAGTCAAGGTCAAGGGAGAAAAAGAGGAGGGCTCACTCCTCTAATTAGCTTGATCCAATCCTTTTGGGGTGCTCAATATGGTGCCCCTTGAACCCAACTAAAGGAATTAGGTTAGGTTCAAAGCTATCGAATTGACTTGATCTAAATCTTATCCAATAAGGAATACAAGTTCAAAGAAGAATTGGGTTTGATCATGTGCTAGCATGGTGCATCTAAATCCAAAAGAATTTTATCAAATCTTAATCCAATTGGGACTTCACAAGTCTAATTGGTCAATCCAAGATTAAATTTCTTAATGTGTGATCCTGTAGGTTCAATTCTGTTTGGTAGTGAGATATACCATGATCTTCATCATAGTATCATTGAAACTTTTTTAATGGGTTGGAACAATTATTAAAAATTATGTCCTAAATCCAATCATTTGACGATTGTGCTACTTGTAAATGTATATAAATTATTTATTAATAAAAAATATTTAATTTTTTCATCATGAAGGTACATCTTTTTAATCAAACTTTTGTATTGTGATGAAGTCCTTAGAATATTTTTAATCAATAAAAAAAGATTTATCGTATAGTTCTTAAACTTGTTCGCGATCAAATGATATGCTATTACTAGGATGATAGCGATTATCAAGTGTAGGTCTTTGTGTGCCATATGTGTTGGTTGTTCTCATAACTAAGAAATATGAAAATACTGGTATGGTATGTAGGTGAAATGTAGGGATACATTTCACTGAATATGACCAACTGTAGAGCACTCTGCTGTCAAGAGTAGCTTGCAAAAATTTGATATAAGTGTCCCTCTGATTTGAGATCACCATGGTGACTTACAAGCAACTCACTATATTTTGATGTCGGACTATCTAAATTTTTAATTCAATGACTGAAAGATTTTTAAGTATAGTCCAATACTTATGAAGTCGGTGTGTGAGTCAAGATGAAATTAACCCTTCCGATTTATAGGAGATAATGCATCACTGTATTTTAATTTAGTAAAATCTGGATCTGAATAATCCATGTGATAGATTTAAAAAATTAAAATATAATATGGATGACTTATTCAGGATTGATAGTTAAATTCTAGGTCATCTGAGCATTTAGGATCAAAAGGATAAATTATATGATAATCATAATCTAAGATTTTTGAATGTTGCTTTACATTCATTCGACCTATCCGAATGTCTGATACCATTGCTAGATGATCACTTTGATTGATATAAAAATTTATTTTTATACTACTAACTTAGCTTCGAATCTATGAGATTACGTTCAAAAGAAGTTTCTAACTGATCAGATGGCTAATCAATGATTGAGAATCGTTCAAGGGTATAATCATCAATATGATTGATGATTAACCTTAAGTAAAAGTTGAGATGAAATAATTTGCTAAATATTAGTAAATTAATAAAAAATTAATTAATAATTAGATTACTGATCAACTCAATTTGATTGAGTAATAAAGTTTAGATCAAGTCTAATTGAATTTGATTCAATTAGGTCTGATCCGATTAAGTTATGAGATGACCTAATCGCTAAGGGAGAGTTGTTCTTGATTTGATCAGGATTTTGATTCAATCAATTTTTAATTGAATTAAAATTTGATTAAAGATATAAGAGCCTAATTGGATTGGGTTTCATTATTATTTAGGTTTAACCAAATTTGATTTGGTAGAAGATCAAGTTGGAACCAAAACCTAGAATCCAATTGGATTGGACTACTACCCATGTGCCACCTCATATTCACACCACCCTAGTCTTTATGCAAAATCTGATTTTGTGTGAAGCTTTTCCACATTGAAAGCTCCCTTTGCTGCCTATTGTCAATGCTAAGAGGTTGGGATAAAGTTGATTTGAATTTGGATTAATTTGAATTTGAATTCAAGTTTAAACATTTTGAATTTGATTCAAAACTAATCCCAGGTTCCCTGATCCTTATCTTTCTTGGATGCCACCTTAAGAAGAAATCATTTTTTGTGTGACATATCTGATGGGTGTGTGTTAGAAATCAGAGAGAGGTTTTACCATGGAAAACTCAAGAAAAAATTAAGGGAGGGAATGAGGTCTTGGGTGGTCGACTCTCTTAGTGTGGTAACCTTAGGTTTCATTTAGGGTTTGAGAAAAGCGAGAAATAAACAAAGAGTGTCTTGCCTATTTTTCTTCCACCATAATCTCCTCCTAATGATCCTTCTTCAATCTTTGGAAGTGTTTAAGAGATTGAAAAAAGAAACCAGATCAGTCTTCAACGTGATCTTCATGCGAGCTAGCATTTTTGGATAGGCCGATCAGATCAGAGCTTCGAGTAGACTATCCATGGCCAGATACCTTATGCAGCTATGAGCAACTAGAGAGGACCTCTTTATCACATTTATCAGTAGTGGTGATTATCGATTCATACTCAGATATTGAGTTTTAAACTCAAATAGATATAGATTTGATCTACTGCAAACATCCATTAATACTGATTTTATTTTCAAATTTTATATACCATATATCATGTTATAGATCCTAGAATGGGTTGATTTAATGATGCATATAATGTTTATGATCTGATTTAGATGTGATTTAATACTGTGATTAGATCTGATATGATTTAGATTAGATCTAAATTATTACATATATGATATGTGATTAGATTAGTTGATCTAATTAGCAAGTACTCTAATTGGGTTGGTCACTAGGTATGTCCGGTCATAAGAGCAAATAGGGTTTAAAGACCATCTCTTCTCATTTGATGGGATGCTCTTATGACATGTCGGGGTGCCATGTGATTATATCTCATGAAGAAGAATGTGAAAGAAAAATCTTACTTTTCTATAAAATTCTAGATCTGAAAATTCTAGGATTGTTGTATGTGATACAAGTTGTATGAAAAGTAATGACATTTAATCTTAATGATTAAAATTATTTTAATTATAAAAAATAAAATTTAAAATCATAAATAGGTTTAGATAAGATCTAAAATAAATTTATGATGGATTTTGTTTCTGATCATGCATAATTTTCTGGTCTAGAATATGCAAAAGTTGTTGATACGCCTGTGGAGTCGACTCATCCCCTATTGGAGTTGACTCCAAACCCTCGCGAGTTGACTCCATCTTGATTGGAGTGACTCTAGATCCTATTAAGCCGACTCTTATTCCAGAAGAGCCGATTCAATCTCTGTAGGTGGAAGATACTATTTTCTATTTATCACAAGGGATCGACTCTGTTTAGAAACGAGTTGACCCCATTGTGATGAATCGACTTATACTAGGGTGGGGTCAACTCAATAATTACAGACAAAAAATTTACATGATAAGTTTTGTAAAATTATTTTATAAATTGAAATGATTTTAATTAACAACCTTAACCCATGTTAATACTATACTTAATTGATAATTAAGAAATGTATCTTTAGATTTAGAATTATGAATTTAAAATCTAATGATGTTGCATAAAATATGGGGGCATGGGTTAGCTCAAATTAGATCTTTTTAATTGGATTAGACCTAAGGTTAGAATCACAGATTTAATAGACTAAAAAGAGTAGTTGATCAAATCTAATCAAAAGTTAATTTAGATTAGGTCAAGGACACTCAAGATCAAATATAACAGTTGTAGATGATCAAGTCCATATCTTGGATTATGGACCTTGATAGTGGCAGTGGTCGAGCCTGAATTATTAGGCTGATCAAATCAAACTAATTAACCAGTTGGTATCTAAAATAAGTTTGACAGTCTTGATCAGTGGTCATTAATTGGAAGCTAATCATCTAAATTGAGTCTATGGTGAGTTGATGGCATATCCCTCTCACTGATCTTACTTATCTAGCTAACATGGTAAATTATGCTTCGATTAGATTGCTAAGTGATTCGAGTTGACCCATGTCACTAAGGTTGATTAGTATGACTAATCTAGGTGCCAATCAACTAGCTTGTCATTAGTCTTTTCTATGACTTGATGAAGTCAATGGTAGGATTTATAACTTATCGATTGGACCAGCTTGTCTCTAGTCCTTTCCATAACTTGGTGAAGTTAGTGGGAAGATTTAAGACTTACAGATCAAAATTCTTCTAAAATATATAACTAAATTTTTAAAATTATTAGATCCTTAAAATGATAATGTTATGGAGATAAAAAAGTCATTGCTTCCCATTAAGTTGGATGATAATGGGTCTAACAGTTTAAATGATCATTAGAGGCACAACATGTTTGGTGCTCATCTGGCTATCAAAATTATCATTCATAATATGATGATTCAGATGTGTCTTTCTGACGATGGTCAAGTTGGCCGAGCCACACTCGGGCCTGATCATTCGTTTGTCAGATATACTGAGTTCTGTCATGTTAATGGTTGGATCTAATCAGGACTTACAGAGATGGCCAAAACTGACTAAAAAGTAACTAGGGGAAAATTAATTATTAAAAATTATTTAAAAAATAATTGATTAAGAACCTATCCATAGATACATATAGATTGGTCAGTCATACTCGGACCCGTATGCAGTCTGTGTAGATTCTAGTATATGCTAAGAAATTAATGTAATTCTTCAATTGAAGATAAAGACAATCAATTCGTATAAAATAGTGGGAGAACCTTTAAACTAAAGTCCAAGTCTTTAGGCTTAATAATTCATATACATTTAGATTTTTGGATTTTCTTTCAGTTATGGCTAGTAGTCTATTGCTCCGCTCACTGTTTGACAATGACAAGCTTATAGGATCCAACTTCGATAGTTGGTATTGAAAGTTAAAAATTATTTTAGAGCATAAAAGATCCTGCATGTTCTTATAGATCCAACACCTGAAGTTCTCATGCCCAATGCATGTGATGCAGTCAGAGTCACTTATCAGAAGTAGCTTAATGATCGAACCACAGTGCGGTGATAAGGGCAGTGATGAACATGAATTTAGTTGTAAATTTGAGGATGCTTAGACCAAAAAAAGTCCTTCAAATGTTGGAGTCATTTGGTACCTCTGAGGGTGCATCTTTAGTAGGGTGTCAGTCCTTTGAGAAAGAAAAGAAAAAGAAGATGCAAGTGAGTCGTGCTTGAGCTGTAGAGCCCGAACTGACTAAGAAGTCTAAGGTTAACCCGAGTATGGCAGAGTGCTTTTTTTATAAGAAGTTGGGACACTGTAAGAGGAATTGTCCTCTATATCTAGCATCTCTTGACCCGAACAGGCTAATGAAGAAAAATTAGCAAATCGTTATTTGACAAGGTGCTTATATGATAACACCTTATAATTTTTCTATCTGTGATACTACTATCTGGATAATAGATACCAAAGTTCGATTCATATCTGTAATTCATTACAGGGACTTCAGGTTAGTAGAAAGTTTGGAAACAGTGAAAGATTCCTAAATGTTGGAGATAGAAGTCATGTTCCAATCCTGACTTTAGAAATTATCGAGCTTGTTTTCAATTCAAATGATATTATTTTAAGCGATTATCACTATTGTCCATCTTTTTGATAAATATAATTTTTGTAGGTCTTTTGGCCAAAGATGGATTACATTGTCAATAAAGAATAATTTTTGTGATATCGTTATGAATGGTGTCACAATCATATATGGACAACTAAGAAATGATATTTATATTATATCATTGTCTATTAGTATAATGCACATGCCAAACAAACATCCTAGAGTAAATAATATCATGGATGACTATTTTTGACATTGTAGGATTGATCATATTAACAAGAATAGGATGAACAGGTTGAGTAAAAAGGATATCCTCAAAGTCAATAATTGTGAACTATTAATAATCTGAGTTCTATCTTTTTGAAAAGATGATCAAGTCACCTTTCACTAAAAAAAATGAACGAACTAATAATGTTCTGATTGATGTATTAGATCCATGAATACGAGTGCCATAAATCCGAATCATTTGAAATATTCAAACGATTTCGTAATAAGGTCAAGAAACAAACTGGAAAGAGTATTAAAATTCTTTAGTTAGATCCAGAAAGAGAATACTTTTTCAATGAATTTTTTGACATATCTGGAAGAAAATGAGATTTTCTCATAATGGACCCCTCTTGGGACACCACAATATAATGAGGTATCAAAAAAGAGGAATCAAACTTTGTTAGATATAGTTTGATCCATGATGGGGTTTGCAAGTCTGCCAGTCTCCTTTTGGGGTTATGCTTTTGAGACTGCTTGTCATGTTCTGAACAAATTTCGAGCAAATCAATCATAAAAATATCATATACGATATAGACAAGGTATAGATTGATACTCTCTTACCTTAGGGTTTGGGGATATCCGACTTATGTCAAGTATTTGTAGATCGATAAGCTTGGACCTCGATCTAATAAGTATTATTTTGTAGGGTACCCTAAGAAAACTAGGGGACATTATCTCTACCTTGCTGAAGAACAAAAGTTGTTCGTCAGTAATAAGACATTCTTTTTGAAAAAAAAGTTTCTTAGTGAAGAAACTGATGCCTCTAAAGTTGAACTTGATGAAATTCGATAGGTAGAAGAACTGACACAATCTAGTGAATCCGTAAAATCAGATTTGATTAGATCAAATTTGGAGCCCGTTGTAGAGACACCATTGAGGAGATCTAATAGAATACCACATTAGCTGGACAGATACCATGGTTTTTTAGTTCAGGATGGTTATCCTGTTGAACTCGATGAGAACAACGAGGATCTGACATCCACATGGATGTAGTATAGAGATCCGACTCTGATAAATGGCTTAAGGCTATGAAATCTAAAATAGAGTCCATGAAGATTGATGATGTATGGACATTAGCTGATCCATCTGAAAGGATAAAATTTATTGGGTGTAAATGGATCTTTAAAAGAAAAAAAAGCATAGACGGGAAGGTGGAGACCTATAAAAGATCATTTGGTTGCCAAGGGGTATCATCAACATTATGGTATTAATTATGACAAGATATTTTCTCCTTGTGGTAATACTCGCAGAGTTAGAACATGCATTTTGATAAGATCAGAATGTATAACTTCGTTAAGAATAGAGAAAAATCTTGCATATACAAATAGGCAAATGATTCTATGATTGTATTCTTTATTTTGTACGTGGATGATATTCTTTTAATCGAGAATGACATCCCTATATTACAGAGAATAAAAATTTGGCTATCATCATAGTTTTTCATGAAGGACTTGAAAGAAGTATCCTACATCTTAGGAATGAAGATTTATGGAGATAGATCTAAAAGTTGCTTGAGTTATCTCAGTCTACATACATTGATACTGTGTTGAAGCTGTTCAGCACGCTATGACATGTACGAGATCGGATGTGGCATACTCACTGGGGGTAATGAGTAGATACCAGTCTGATCCGAGGAGAACCACTAGAAGGTTTGTAAAAATATCCTTAAATATTTGAGAAATACTAAGGATCAGTGGCTTATTTATGAAATCTGACTTGAAACTTATGGGATTTACATATTCCAACCTTCAGTCAGATCATGATGATAGCAAGAGCATATCGGAATATAGATTTACTTTAAATGATATAGTAATCTACTGAAAAAATTTAAACAACATATTGTGGCCGATTCAATTTATGAGACGGAATACATCGTGGCATCCGATACTGTGAAGAAAGCTGTATGGTTGTGAAAGTTCATTGGCAAGTATAGAATGGCACCCTCCATTGATGGTCCTGTTTTGCTGTATTGTGACAGTAATAGAGCCATAATTCTAGCCAAAGAATCAAAATCCCATCAGCATACCAAGCACATTCTGTGTCGCTACCACCTTGTCTGGGAGATCATGGATCGAGGTGATGTCGAGCTTTTGAAGATCGATGAAAGAAGAACCTGATCGATCCATTTATTAAAATCCTTGGCATCAAAGAGTTTGAAGATTATAAATTGAAGATGGGTATAAGATACTATACCGATTGACTTTAGTCCAAGTGGGAGTTGTTAAGAATTATGTCCTAATGTCAATCATTTGATGATTGTACTATTGTAAATATATATTAATTATTTATTAATAAAAATTATTTGATTTTTTCATCACAATGGTATATCTTCTTAATCGAACTCCTGTGTTGTGATGAAGTTCTTAGAACTACTTTTAATCAATAAAAGAGGATTTATTGTGTAGTTCTTAAACTTGTTCACAATCAAAGATATGCTATTACTAGGATGACAGCGATTATCAAGTGTAGGTCATTGTGTGCCATATGCGTTGGTTGTCCTCATAACTAAAGAGTGTGGAGATATTGGTATGGCATGCAAGTAAAATATAGGGTACATTTTACTAAATGTGACCAACTACGGAGCACTCTGCTGTCAAGAGTAGCTCATGAAGGATTTAGGTATAAGTTCTCTCCGACCTGAGATCACTACAGTGACTTGCAAGTAACTCACTATGCTTTGATGTCAGACTATCTGAATTTTTAATTTAGTGATTGAAAATTTTTAGGTACAGTCAAGTACTTACAAAGTCGGCGTGTAAGTCAAGATGGGATTGACCCCTCCAATTTATAGGAGATAATGCATCGCTATATTTTAATTTAGTAAAATCTGGATCTGAATAATCTATATGATGGATTTGAAAGATTGAAATACAATGTGGATGACTCATTCAGGGTTAATAGTTAAACCCTAAGTCATCCTGAGCATTTAGAGTCAAAGAGATAAATTATACGATAACCATAATCCAAGATTCTTGAATATTATTTTGCAATCATTCAGTCTATCCGGATGTTGGGTACAATTGCTAGATGGTCACTTCAATTGGTATAAAAATTTATTCCTGTGCTACGAGCTTAGGTTCAAACCAATGGGGTCACACTTAAAAGATATTTTTCACTAATCAGATAGCTGATCAATGATTGAAAATTATTCAAGAGTATAATCAACAATATGATTGATGATTAACCTTAAGTAAAAGTTGCGATGAAATAATTCACTAAGTGTTAGTGTATTAATGGAGGATTAGTTAGTAATTAGATTGCTGATCAGCTCAATTTGATTGAGCAATGAGGTTTGGATAAAATCTAGTTGAATTTGATTCAATTAGGTCTGATCCAACTAGATTATGAGATGATCTAATCGCTCAGGGAGAGTTGTTCCTGATTTGATTAGAATTTAATTCAATTAATCTCTAATTGAAATAAGATTTGATTAAAGATATAAGTGTTGGAAAATGTAGATGATTTTATGCATGTATTTCAAAATTTTTGAAATAAAATACAGCGGAAGACATTTAGATTAATCATATTAACCTAATATGTACATGATCTAATCATCAAATCAACCTACTTTAGGATCTATGACATGATATGTTGTGTATAAAATCTAAAATAATCACATGATAAAATATGTATGCATGGATGTAAGTAGTAGATCAAATCTACACCTATCTGAGTTCAGAACTCGATACCTGAGCAAGGATCGACAATTGCTGCTACTGAGAGAAATGGTGAAGAAAATCTTTGCTAGTTGCTTGCAACCGCATATGCGTCCGACTTTTACAAAAAGTCCACTCGAAGTTTCGATCTGATCGGTCTCCTCAGAAATGCTAGTTCGTATGAAGACCTTTTTCTTAGCTGATCTGGATCTTTTCTTCAAATCTCTAAAATCTTTTCAGAGGTTGAAGATGGATTTCTGGAGGATATGAAGAGGTGAAAGAAAGATGGAGAAGAAAATAATTTTTTCTTATTTTTTTTCTCTTTCCAAACCCTGAGGAATAAAACCCTAGAAATTAAGTTTTGTGCACACCCCAAGAGAGAGGACTCTCATCTCTTTTTTTTTTCACATCAAGAACTTATACCCAAGACCCCAAATGTGAAGAGCACTCTCTCTTCTTTCTTACATATATGAAACCAAAATAAAACCCCTTTTATTTAGGCATGTAATGAGTTAGGTAAAGAGTCCTAGGGATGTTGGACTCTTACTTGCCTTTTGTCGCCTCCTCTCACTAATTCACGCCCAAAAGAAATATGGGACACCCCATCCCATAATTTTCCATGATAAATCAGTTTTCCAATTGATTTTCCATGGTGAAGAATTCTTATTTTGTCGCACAAAAGAAGGAAATAAAAGAGAAGTGGCGGTAAGGTCTAAGAGATAGTGTCAAACACTATCTATATGGTATCCAATTCAAATCTAATTTGAATATACCATTTAAAATTAGATCCAACCTAAATTTGGATGTAAGAAAGAGAGGGGAAGGAACTCTTTGGTATGAAAAAATCTCATGCAAAAACTATTTGTGCATGAAGAAGAATGGCATCAAAATTTATGGCACAAGGGGAGGAGAGTCCAATCCTATATAGACTCTTTATTTTCTTATTTGAATCCAAACCAAATCACATCTAGTTTAGCCCAAATAAAATAGATAAAATTCAATCTAATTAGATTCATAATTTTTTAATTAATTCTAATCAAATTATTAATTGATTGAATCAAAATCCTGATCAAGGAACAATTCTCCCTTAGTGATTAGGTCACTCATAATCTAATTGGGTCAAACCTAATTGAATCTAATTTAATTAAATTTTATTTAATTTTCTTTACTCAATCAAATTGAGCTAATCAGTAATTTAATTATTAACTAATTTTTTATTAATTCACTAACACTTGGTAAATAAATTTATTACAACTTTTGCAAAAGATTAATCATTAATCGAATTGACGATTAAGCTCTTGAATGATTCTCAATCGTTGACCAACCATATGATCAGTCAAAATTTTTTTTTGAGTGTGACTCTATAGGTTCACACTTAAGTTGATAGCACAAAAATATGTTTCTGAATCAATTGATGTAACCATCTAGCAATAGTGACCCAACATTCGGATAGGTCGAATGAAGATGAAGCAACATTCAAGAACCTACTGGCTATGGTTACTGTATAATTCATCCCTTTGATCGTAATACTCAAGGATGACCTAGGATTTAATTATCAATCTGAGATAAGTCATCCACATTGTATTCAAATTTTTCAAATCCATCACATAGATTATTCAAGCTCAGATTTTGCTAAATTGAAATACATTGATACATTAACTCTTACTAATTCAGAGGGATCAATCCCATCTTGATTCATGCACTGACTTGATAAATACTTGACTGTATTCAGAAACCTTCTGTCATTAAATTATAAACTCAGATAGTCTGATATTAAAGTACAGTGAGTTGCTTGTAAGTCGCCATGGTGATCTCAAGTCAGAGAGACACTTATATCCATACCCTTCACGAGCTATCCTTGACAGTAGAGTATTCCACAGTTGGTTACATTCAGTGACGATGTACTCCTATATCTCATCTGTATGTCATATTAGTATCTCCACACCATTTGATTATGAAGATAACAATGCATATGGCACACAATGACCTACACTTCATATCGCTATTGTCCCAGTAATAGCATATCATTTGGTCACGAACCAATTTAAGGATTACGTGATAAATCATCTTTTATCGATCAAAGTAATCCTAAGGACTTCATCATAATAGAAGAGTTCATTAGAAGCTGTAACTTTATAATAAAAAAGGTCAAATAATTTTTATTATTGATCAATTCATTTACATTTATAATTAGCACAATTATCAAATGATTGACTTCAGGATATATTTTTCAACAACTCCCACTTGGACTAAAGCCAATCAGTATAGTATCATATACCCATCTTCGATTTATCATCTCAAAACTCTTAAATATCGAGGCTTTAGTAAATGAGTTGGTCAGGTTCTCCTTTCTATGGATCTTTTAAAGATTGACATCATCTTTACAGATTTTTTGAATAAGATGGTAGCGATACAAAATGCTTGATAAGCTAATGGGATTTTGACTTCTTGGCATGAGCTATGGCTCCGATGCTATACAATACAGCAAAACCATAATTGGAGGGTGCCACTTTTAGCTTACCAGCAAACCTGTACAATCACATAGCTTCCTTGCAAGCATCGAATGCTGCAATGCATTCTGCCTTGCAAATTGAATTGGCTATATTTTTCTACTTGGAACTTTTCCAATAGATTGTTCCATTATTTAGGGTAAGAATATATTCTGACACGTTCTTGTTATTGTTATGTCCAACTAAAAAACTAGAGTCATACTCTGTAAGTTTTAAGTCAGATTCTCCATAACCGAATCATCGATCCTTAGTATTTCTCAAATACTTAAGGATGACTTTCTAGTGATTCTCATCCGATTCTTGCAGGTATCCACTCAGTATCCTTGTGAGTATATCATATCCGGTCTCATACATAATGTATATGATAGAATAAATTCTACTTATAAACACCCTATGTATGTTAGACTAGAAAAATCCAAGCAGCCTCTTAGATCTATCTCTATAAGTTTTCATCCCTAGGATGAGAAATGCTTTTCCAAAGTTCTTTATGGAGAACTATGATAATAGCGAAATCTTTATTCCCTATAATGTAAGGAATATCATTCTCGATTAAGAAAATTTCATTCACATACAAAACAAAAAAATACACTCACAGAACTATTAATCCATTTATATTTGTAGGGTTTATCTTCATTCTCAATAAAGCCATACATTTTGATCATTTTATCAAATGCATGTTCAAACTCTAAAATATTTAGCATTGCTATAGCAAAAAATATCTCATTATGGTCAATATTATAATGTTGATGATATCCTTAGGCAACCAGATGGATTTGTAGGTCTCCACCTTCTCGTCTGTGCTCTCTGATCCTATTGAAGATCTACTTACATCCTATGGGCTTTATCTTTTCGAGTGGATCAATGAGTGTCCATACACCGTCGATCTTCATGGACTTTATTTCGGACTTTATGGCTCCAAGCTACTAATCAAAGTCGAACCTCTGCATGGCATCCATGTAGGTGATCAGATCCTTGTTATTCTTATCAAGTTCAACATGATCACATTCCGAAACTAAAAATCGAAGTATCTATCCGACGGATGTGATACTCTACTAGATCTCCTTAATGGTACCTCTACAATAGGTTCTAGATTTGATCTAATCAAATTTAATTTTATGGGTTCACTAGATTGTGTTAGTTTTTCTACCTGTCAAACTTTATAAGTTTCATATTAGAGGTATTAGTACCTTCACTAAGGTACTATTTTTCTAAAAGAAATGCCGAACAACTCTTATTTTTTAGCAAGATAGAAGTAATATCCCCTAGATTCTTTGAGATACCTTACAAAATAATACATATAGGATCAAATCCAAGCTAATCGGTCTGCAAATGCTTGACATAAAATAAACACTCTCAAATCTTAAGGTAAGAAAGTATCAGCTTACATCTAATCCATATCTCATATGAAATCTTTGCGACTAATTAATTCAAAATTCAGCTCAAAACATGACAAGTAGTCACAAGAGCATAACCTTAAAAGGAGACTGACAGATTTGTAAAACCCCATCATAGATTGAACTATGTCTAATAAAGTCAATTCTAATAAGAGAGAATTCTATTCTCTTCTAGATATGTCAAAAGACTCATCGAAAAAATATTCTTCTCTTTGGTCTGATCAAAAAATTTCAATGCTTTTTTCAGTTTATTTCTCTACCCTATTATGAAATTATTTGAATATTTTAAATAATCTAAATTTATCACAAATATATTCGTAGATCCAATATATTAGTATGTATCAGATTCAGAATATCATTGGCTTGTTCATATTTTTCAGCAAAAGGTGACTTGATCATCTTACTAAGAAGATAGGATTGATCGATTAACAATGATTCACGATCATTGACTTTGAAAATTCTCCTATTGATCCTATTCTTGTTTATATGATCGAGTCTTAAATACCAAAGATAGGAATCCATGACATAGTCTACTTTAGGAGGTTTAATTTGGTGTGTACATTACACTTATAAGCCGTGACTATTTGTAAATGCCATTTCTTTAGTTGTCCACTATAATTTTGACATTATTCACAATGATATCACAAAAAATTATTAGACAATAGTGACAATCACTAAAATGATATTATTAGAATTAAAAATAGGCTTGATGATTTCTAAAACTAGGATTGAAACATAACTTCCACTCCAACGTTCAGGAACCTCTTATTGTTTCCAATCTTTCTACTAATCTGAAGTCGTTGCAATAATTTGCATGGACTTCTAATATCTAATACCCAGATAGTAGTCTCACAGATAGAGAAATCATAAGGTGTTATCACATAAGTACCTTATCTAGCAACTCTTTGCTGATTTCTCTTCCTTAGCTTGCTCGGGTCAAGAGACTCTGCCAGACTAGGTTAACCTTAGACTTTTTTGTTAGTTCAAGCTTCTCAACCCAAGCATGACTCTTTTGCACCTTTTTTTTTTTCTCAAAAAATTATTGTCCTACTGAAAACATATCTTTAGATGTACAAAAAAACTCTTTGAATATTTAAAAAATTTTCTCCTACTGAGCATCATCGAATTTACAACTAAATTTATGTTCTTTGCTGCTCTCAAAAAATATTACACGGTGATGCTATCATGCGGCCACTTCTGATAAGTGCCTTTGATCACATCACATGTGTTGGATGTGAAAACTTCAGGTGCTGGATCCATAATCATATTTAGGATCTATTTATGCTCTAAAACTATTTACAACTTTTGATACCATCTATCAAAGTTGGGTCCATAAATAAGTCACTGTTAAATAGTGAACGGAGCAACGGACATCTAGCCATAACTGAAAGGTAAACACAAGACCTCTATGTTTATGAATTGATTAAGACTAAAAATTTAGATTTTAGTCTAAAGGTTCTCTCACTATTTTAGTTGAATTGATAGCTTCTATCTCCAATCCGAAGAATTACTCTAATTTCTTAGTAGGTACTAGAATCCACACAGACTGCACACGAGTCCGACTTTGGTCGGCTCATCCATATACATCTATAGATAGGTTCTTAATCAATTATTTCAGTAAATAATTTTTAGTAATTAATTTAGCCTCAGATAATTTTTTAGTTGACTTTGGTCTTCTTTGCAAGTCCTAGTTAGGTCCAATCATTAACATGATTATACTTAAGAATCTAACTACCAAATGATTAGATCTGACTTTGAACGACTAACCTGACCACTTGTTAGAGAGACTCGACTGAGTCATCATATTATGAATAATAATTCTAATAGTAGATAAGCACCAGGCCTTTGGATCTTCAATGATCATCATATTAATGGATCCATTATCACCCACCTTAATGGGAGGCTATGATTTAGTTATCATCATAACCAGCTCATTTTAGAGACTAATAATTTAAAAAATTTAATTTATGAATTAAAAAAAGAAGAAATCAATCAGTAAACCATAATTCTCCCACAGACTTCACCAAGTCATTGAATTGGATTAGGATCATGCTGGTTAAACTGGTAACTAGATCAATCACACTAATCAACCTTAATGGTATGGGCTAACTTAAGTCACTTAGCTATCTAATCAAAAGTTA
Organism: Elaeis guineensis; assembly: GCF_000442705.2. Classification (NCBI taxonomy): domain Eukaryota; kingdom Viridiplantae; phylum Streptophyta; class Magnoliopsida; order Arecales; family Arecaceae; genus Elaeis; species Elaeis guineensis. Next base: position 75,204,555 of record NC_025994.2, read on the forward strand.
ATTCACCAAATTGATCAGATAAGTGAGATCAGTGAAAGGATCTGCTAAGCTTGCATTAGACACCATCGAAATGGTCAGATAAGCCACTCTCAATTAAAAATTACTGATCGAAATGCCAAACTTATCTTAGACACTAATTGGTTAATTAGTTTTAATTTGACCAATCTAATGATTCGGATTCAACCACTGAGCGACAATCAAAGTCCATTTGGTCTAATCAAAGATATGGACTTGACCATCTATAGCTATTGTATTGGTTCTAGAGAAATTTGATTTAATTTAATTCAATATTTGATTAGATTTAATCAATTTCTCTATAGTCCATTAACTCTTTGATTCTAACTTTAGGTCTAACCCAATTAAGAGAACCTGATCTGAGCTAACACATACCCCATATTTTATACAATGTCATTAGATCTTAAATCATAATTCTAGATATAATCAATTCTATACTTAATTCTTAATTAAGTTTCAGCATCAACATAAGTTTAAGATTAGGTTTTAAACAATTTCAACCTTATTATTTTATAAATAATTTATAATAAATATTATGTAAAAATTTTTTATTCTAAAATTAGGTCGACTCAATCAACATTGAGCTGGCTACACAAGAAGATTGAATCAACTCAGTTCAAAACTTGATCGGCTTAGTAATTGTGCGAGCATATTTGAAAGAGTTTCAGATCGAAAAAATTTTACATAATACTAAAATAAAATCAATCATAAATACCTTTTAGATCACATCTAAATATTTTATGATTCAAAATTTTATTTTTTTATGATTAAAATAATTTTAATCATATAGATTAGATATTTTATTTTTCATATAACTTTGTATCACATGCAACAAACCTAAGGTTTCAAGATCTACGATTTTACAGAAAAATAAGTTCTTCCTTTCGTATTCTTCTTCATGGGATTTAATCACATAGCACTCCTACAGGCCATAAGAGCACTCCATCAAATAAAAGATAGGGCTTTCAAACCCTTCTTGCTCCTATGACCGGATGGTCTGGTGATCAACTCAATCCAAGTACTTGCTAATCGGATCATCTAATCTAATCATATATCATATATGTATGAATTTAGATCTAATCTAAATTATATTAGATCTGATCATAATCTTATATTACATCTAAGTTAGATCATAAACATCACATGCAACATAAAAAATTAGATTTTATCAAAGATCAATACAAACAAAGACAATCTGTTCACTATAAGAGGTAGACCCTACAGCAGGACAACCTTATATCAATTTGTGTGATCGACCATTAATTAAATTTAGATCAAAATATCACATATCAGATCTAAATAAAATTAAAATTTAGATTTAATATATATATATACTATGTCATAACGAATCTAGACTCTGATACCACTGTTAGAAAACGTAGACGATTTCATACATGTATTTCAAAATTTTTAAATAAAATACAGTGGAAGATATTTAGATTAATCATATTAACCTAGCATGTATATGATTAAATCAATAAATCAACTTACTCTAGGATCTATGACATGATATGTTGCATATAAAATCTGAGATAATCACATGACAAAATCTGCATACATAGATGTAAGCAGTAGATCAAATCTACACCTATCTGAGTTCAGAACTTGATACTTGAGCATGGATTAATGATCATCGCACTGAGAGACATGATGAAGAAGATCCTTACTAACTGCTTGTGGCCACATATGCATCTAGCCTCTACAGGAAGTCCACTCGAAGTCCCGATCTGATCGATCTTCTCAGGAATGCTAGTTCGCATGACGACCTTCTTCTTGATTGATCTGGATCCTTTCTTTAAATCTCTAAATCTTTTTAGATATTGAAGATGGACTTCTGGAGAGAATGAAAAGGTAGAAGAAAACTGAAGAAGAAAATAATTTTTCTCTCTTCCCAAGCCTGAGGAATAAAATCCTAGAAATCAGGTTTTGCGCACACCCCAAGAGAGAGGACTCGCCTCTCTTTTTTTTCACATTAAGAACTCATGCCCAAACCCAAAACATGAAGAGCCCTTTCTCTTCTTTCTTACACATACAAAACCAAAATAAAACTCCTTTTATTTAGGCATGTAATGAGTTAGGTGAAGAGTCCTAGGGATGTTAGACTTTTACTTGCCTTTTGTCACCTCCTCTCACTAATTCATGCCCAAAAGAAATATGGGATGCCCCATCCCATAATCTTCTATAGTAAATTAATTCTCCAACTAATTTCTCATGGTGAAGAAATATGGAAAGTGGAGCAAGGTCTAAGAGATAATGTCAAACATTATCTATATGGTATCCAATTCAAATCTAATTTGAACATACATTTAAAACCAGATCCTATCCAAATTTGGATATGAAAAAGAGAGGGGGAAGAACTCTTTGGCATAAAAAAATCTCATACAAAAACTATTTGTGCATGAAAAAGAATGGCATCAAAAATTATGTCGCAAGGGAAGGAGAGTCCAATCCTATATGGACTCTTTATTTCCTTCTTTGAATTCAAACCAAATCACATCTGATTTAATCCAAATAAAATAAATAAAATCTAATCTAATTATATTCATAATTTTTTAATCAAATTTTAATCAAATTAAAAATTGATTGAACCAAAGTCCTGATCAAATCAGGGATAATTCTTCCTTAGTGATTAGGTCATCTCATAACCTAATTGGGTCAAACCTAATTGAATCTAATTCAATTAGATTTTATTTAATCCTCTTTACTCAATCAAATAAATTAATTAGTAATTTAATTATTAGTTAATTTTTTATTAATTTATTAATACTTGATGAATAAATTTATTATAATTTTTGCATAAGGTTAACTATCAATCGAGTTGACGATTAAGCCCTTGAACGATTCTCAATCATTGACCAGCCATATGATCAGTCAGAAACTTTTTTTAAGTGTAACCCATAGGTTCGAACCTAAATCAGTAGCACAAAAATATATTTCTGAACCAATCGATGTAACCATCTAGCAATGATGATTTGACGTTCGGATAGGTCGAATGATGGCGAAGCAATATTCAAGAACCTACTGGCATATGGTTATCGTATAATTCATCCCTTTGATCTTGATGCTCAAGAACAACCTAGGATTTAACTATCAATCCTAGATAAGTCATCCACATTATATTCAAATCTTTCAAATCTATCATATGGATTATCCGAGCTTAGATTTTGCTAAATTGAAATACATTGATACATTAACTCCTACTAATTCGAAGGAATCAATCCCATCTTATTTATGCACCAACTTGATAAGTGCTTGACTGCATCCAGAAACTTTCGTCACTGAATTATAAACTCAAATAGTTCGACATCAAAGTATAGTGAGTTGCTTGTAAGTCACCATGATGATCTCAGATCGGAGGGACACTTATACCCTATTCTTCGTGAGTTGCTCTTGATAGCAGAGTGCTCCACAATTGGTCACGTTCAGTGATGATGTACTCCTATATCTCACTTGCATGTAATACCAGTGTCTCCATACTATTTGGTTATGAGGACAACCAACGCATATGGCACACAACGACCTACACTTGATATCGCTATTGTCTTAATAATAGCATATCGTATGGTCACGAACCAGTTTAAAGACTACACGATAAATCTTCTTTTATCGATCAAAGTAATTCTAAGGACTTCATCATAATATAGAAGTTTATTAGAAGATGTAACATTGTGATGAAAAAGATCAAATAATTTTTATTATTGATCAATTTCATTTACATTTATAATTAGCGCAATCGTCAAATGATTGGCTTTAGGACATATTTTTCAACAATAAGAGTCTAATTGGATTGGATTTCATTTATCATTTGGGTTTAACCAAATTTGATTTGGTAGAAGAACAAGTTGGAATCAAAACCTAGAGTTTAATTGGATTGGACTACTACCCATGCACCACCTCATATTCATGCCACCCTAGTCTTCACGCAAAATTTGATTTTGCGTGAAGCTTTTCCATGCTGAAAGCTCCCTTTGTCACCCATTCTCAATGCCTAAGAGGTTGGAATAAAGTTGGTTTGAATTTGGATTAACTTGAATTTGAGTTCAAGTTTAAACATTTTGAATTTGATTCAAAACTAATCCCAAGTTCCCTTATCCTTATCTTTCTTGGACACCACCTTAGGAAGAAATCATTTTTTGTGCAACAAATTTGATGGGTGTGCATTGAGAAATCAAGGAGAGGTTTCACTGTGGAAAACCCAAGAGAAAATTAAGAGAGGGTGTGTGGTCTTGGGTGGTCGGCTCTCTTAGTGTGTTAACCCTAAGTTTCATCTAGGGTTTAGGAAAAGAGGGAAATAAACAAAGAGTGTCTTGCTATTTTTCTTCCACCATAATTTCCTCCTAATGATCCTTCTTTAACCTTTGAAAGCATTCAAGAGATCTGAAAGAAGGAACCAGATTAGTCTTCAACATGATCTTCGCACGAGCTAACACTCCTAAGGAGGCCAATCAGATCGAAGCTTCAAGTGGACTATCCATAGAGGTCGACACCCTATGCGGCTATGAGCAATCAGAGAGGATCTTTTTATCATGTTTATCAACAGCGACGATCATCGATCCCACTCAGGTATTGAGTTTTAAACTTAAATAGATGTAGATTTGATCTGCTGATCTACTGCATACATCTATACATGTTGATTTTATTTTTAAATTTTATATGCTATATATCATGTCATAGATCCTAGAGTAGATTGATTTAATGATCAGATCATATGCATATTTGATTAATATGATTAATTTAATTATGATCTGCTATGATTTATTTTAAAAAATTTTGAAATACATACATAAAATCGCCTACGGTTTCCTTCAACAATTCTAATTCACACCCATTGAGGATTATCAATTCAGAATGATGCTCGTAGGCCCTCACAATTCATCAGTGATATCTAGCAATATATAGTGACAATCCATTAGAATTAAAAAGATGAACCTCTAAGTATAGTTACCGTGTGATTCAGTTCTTCTATCATGAGTTCGACAGGATAGAGGTAAAGAATAACTCATCAAACCTCTTCTCTGTCATATGTTAGAATCGATCGATTCGAATCCGATGTGAAATCTTTTGGAAACACGTTTCTATCATTTATACTGCCATGATCATGGACTTAAGGACTCAATCTCATGATCTACATAGGACTACTCTTCTTCTATTGAGGTCAATAGATCCCATCTTAGTGCAATCCAATTTTTACAATGAATATACTACAGCCAACATACACCTCAAGACTCCATATGGCTAGGAGATGAGTTATGGTATAGTCAAACTATAGCACCTTCAAGGTGAATGGTCGATACATCTCAGATCAGAGAACTAAATACACTACTGCAGCTATGAGTATGTCACTAATAAGAAGATAGATATCCTAGTAACTACTCCTGATTAGTCACGCTCATATTCTTGTTCCTAACAAGTACTTGCACTTTCACTCTGATATCTCTACATCGTAGATTTAAGACTCATCTATCTGAAGGAAGTGATTATATATCAATCTTTTGAATCAATCATCGTTCTTATGATGATCCTATGATTGAGAATAATTTATGAGTTAACTAATAATAACACGTCTCAAATTCTCAACTTTTAAGAATATATGTTATTATACCCATTAACTCAATGAACGATTCACAGACATAATAAACATATATATGAATGATAAAAATTTAAATTTTATTAATATAAAAATTAATTATATAAATTATACTCTAAAAAAATTTATAAGTATCGGTCAATCTGGCTTCTAGGGCATACATCCAACATGGGGTCCCTCTTCAGTTGCATCTCTTAGGGGCTCGCACTACTATGTGATGTTTATTGATGACTCCATCAGAAAGGTATGGATTTACTTTTTGAAAAATAAATTTAATATATTTTTTATTTTTAAAAAATAAAAAAATCTGATGGAGAATGAGTCTGGTGAGAAAGTAAAGTGCCTAAGATTAGATAATGGAGGTGAATATGATAGCATCGAGCTCAAAAAATTCTGTGCAGCAAGTAGAATCAAGATAGAGAAGACCATCTTGAGCATGCCGTAACAGAATGGGGTAGCTGAGCGCATGAACCAAACTTTGAATGAGAGAGCTAGGAGAATGAGGATTCATGTTGGTTTGCCAAGATGTTCTGGGCTGAGGTAGTTAGCATAGCTACCTATTTGTTAAACAGAGGTCCCTCAGTCCCTATTGATTGTAAGGTACCAGAAAAAGAGTGGACAGAAAAATCAGTAAGTATATCTCACCTAAGGGTTTTTAGCTATGTCTCCTATGTACATGTCAATGCTGAAAAGAGAGACAAGCTTGATGTGAAATCAAAGAAGTGTTTCTTCATTGAGTATGGCACTGATGAATTTGGCTACAAGTCTGGAGTGAATAAGATAAGAAAATCATCAGAAGCAAGGATATGTTCTTCAATGAAAGAAATCTTTACAAGGATAAGGATGTTCCTGATAGTATAAGGGAGCTATCAAAGAGAATGAACAGGCTGAGTTGGAAGAAATTACGGAGGAAGACATTGTCAAGAGAACTAAAGAAAATCCTAAACTAGAGCCAGATACACCTTAGCTAAGAAGATCTATGAGAATCTAAAGACCAACAGAAAGGTATTCACTTTCTCTTCATTATCATTTGTTGACAGATGGCAGTGAACCCGAATGCTGTGAAGAAATTGTAAAGAGCAAAGATTTAGTCCACTGGGAGCTAGCCATGAAGGACAAGATGTAGTCCTTACGCAAGAATCAAACTTGAGAGCTCAGTATACTACCGAAAGGAAATAAGGTTGTACATAATAAGTGGGTTTATAAGATCAAGAAAGAGTATGATGCAGCAAGAGGCACAAGGTCAGGTTGGTTGTTAGAGGCTTTCAACAGAAAGAAGGTATCGATTATATTGAAATTTTTTCTTCTGTTATTAAGCTCTCTACTATTAGAGTGATTCTAAATATAGTAATAACTAAAAATATTGCTTCAAGAATTGATTTTGATGATCACAAATCATTTAAGGGGACTACTAATGAGTTTTCTATGTTTGAAGATTATTTTTATGATGTTTCAGGTAGTCCAAGAGATTGAATTTGAAAAGCTTCATCAAATATGCCAAAAGTTGAAGTTTCAGCAAGTTAGTAAAGGTTTCAAGATTTTTGAGGTGTCCCAATTGATTTAAATTTATTTGAGAGTGTTTGGATGAGTTCTGGTAAATTTAAACCTTAAATATATGAAAAATAGATTAGAACATGAGGGACAACCCACTTGGGTCATCCCCTTCTGTTGGTAGCTGGCATACAGCATTTTGGGTCATGACACACTATGGGATAACCCACCTGGGATGCCTCATATAATTGGGATGCCCTCCTGGGACCCTGAGATCAAAACAGAAAGCAAGACTTTCTGTCTGGCCATTTGGGACACCCCATGGGATGCCCCAATGCCAGTGGGATGCCCTATTCTGGGTGAGCTGCGTAACACTAGTTTTCAGCCTATTTTTGATGTATTTAATGTGCATTAATATTGCTCCTTGAATTGATTTTAATGATTACAAAGTATTTGAGGGGTTACTAATGATTTTGGCTTGAAAAAAGATTAATTGTATTTCAGGGGCAAAATCATAATTTTATCAAGTTCTGATTCGGAAGCCTCAAGAGTAAGAGCAGAAGATTTATAATCTATTGGAGATAATTTTAATATTTTTGGATGTATATTTTAAAAAAAATTATATTTATATATTTGAGTCGACCCCATGAGTCGACTCATGGCAAAAGGGACTGAACGGTATGCTGAATTCTTTAGCTGACACACCCAATTGAGTCGATCCATGAGTCGACCCCTGTGCATGAGTCAACCCTATGAGTCAACCTCTGTTGCTGTGTAAGTCAAAGATAAGAACTGTCAATTTCTGTTCTGCGCCACATAAGTCAACCCCATGAGTCGACCTCTGTGCATGAGTCGACCCTATGAGTCAACCCCTTGACAGAAAAACTCCACAACGGTTAGTTTTTAGCTCATTTTGGCTGCATTTAATGCTCATTTAATGTACTCCAACGGCTCTATTTCAGCATAGATTACTCTCCACCATTGTTTGAAGTTATAAAAGGCACTTAAAGGAGGAATCAACAAAGAATTTTGAAAAATTCTTCAAGCATTCATTTCAACCCTAAGCAAGAGCCCTCTTAAAAGTTCAAAAACTTTTATTTCAAGTTCACCAACTCCTCAAGAGCTCATTCAAGTCTTCAACCACCTTGAGAAAAATTAGAAGAGCTTCATTTTTATTGTGTAAAGTGTATTTAAAGCTTTATTTGCTCATTAAAGAGCTACATCTGTATTTCTGTGTGATTAACTGCTATACTCTATTTTGAGTTGATATTTTATTTTGGAAGGATTCCAAAATATGGAAAGGTTGATCCAAACTTTGAATCGGATTGTATTGGGTTGGCTTGTATCGAAAAATAAGTATTCTAGCTTAGAATAGCTAGAGTCGAGGTTCCGACGTTGTATTCGGTTGACTACGGTTTAGTGGATTTGAATTTCCAAGTAGGAGCTTGGAGAGTGGATGTAGGTGCAAGATTGGCACCGAACCACTATAAATCTTTTTATTTGTGTTGTGCTTATTGCTCTTCTTTTAAATTTTTTATCTTCTTGCATTCTTGCATCCAACTTCTACACCTTGCATAAATTTTACTCTCCATATTTATCCTCTCATTGTTAAATAATCCTCATAGTTGTAAGTTGATTTTTAAATTTTTAAAAATCTAATTCACCCCTCCCTCTTGGGTTGCATAGTTGGGCAACAAGTGGTATCAGAGCTCGGTGCTCTAGCCCTACTTTGATTTAACCATCAAAGAGCTAAAGATCTATGACAACTCAAGTTGGTGCTTCACTAGCCGAGGGGCAGTCCACCAACCGACCTCTACTTTTCAATGGGTCAAACTATACCTATTGAAAAACTCGGATGAAAATTTTATTCAAGCACTTGATTATGTATGTGGAGTATCATAGTAAATGGACCACACACACCCACTAAAATAATTGATGGTGTAGAATCAACTAAATCCAAAAAAGAATGGGATGAGGTTGATAAGAAAATGGCTCAACTAAATACTAAAGCCATGAATGTTTTTATTGTGCTCTAGATGCTAATGAATTCAATCGTATTTCAACATGCATGTCAGCTAAGAAAATATAGGATAGATTAGAATAACTCATGAAGGAACTAATCAAATGAAGGAATAAAAATTAACATACTTGTGCATAAATATGAATTTTTTAAAATAGAGCATGATGAATCAATAACTGAAATATTTACTTATTTTACTAATATTATTAATGGTCTAAAAAGTCTTGGTAAGTCTTATGAGAAAAATTCTTAAGTCTTTACCAAGGACTTGGGAGGCCAAAGTGACGCAATCTAAGAAGCTAAAGATCTGAATATCCTACACTTGGAGGAGCTTCTAGGATCGCTGATGACACATGAGCTAAGCATGAAACAACACCAAGAAGAAGATGTCAAAAAGAAGAGGATAATCGATCTCAAATCCACTGCTCAACCTGATGAAGAATTCGAAGATACAGAAAATGAAGAGCAGGATGAAGAAATGGCCTCATTACTAGAAGGTTTAAAAGTTTTTGAAGAAAAGAAGATAAAGAATGAGGAAGAGGCCACCTACAAAAGGGAACATAGCAAAGAGAAGAATAAGGAGCAACCCCTTATTTGTTATAAATACAAAAATCGAAATACTTTAAGTCTGAATGCCCACAACTGAAGAAGGGTCCCAAGAAGTACAAGAAGAAGGCCATGATGGCTACATGGAGCAGAAGTGATGAGTCAAGCTCCGAAGAAGAAGACTCAAATGAATAAGTCAACTTGTATCTTATGGCACATAAAAATGAGGTAAATACTGAAACCCTATTGACTTTACCTTTGAAGAACTTCATGAAGCGTTTTATGATCTAATTGATGAACTAAAGAAGCTAGGGGTAAAGAATAAAGAATTAAAATCAAAGAATCAATTTTTATTAAAAAAATAAGAATATTTCAAATAAAAATCAATCATGTCTCAAAAAATTTGAACTTAAAAATTGAGATTGTCAAGTTAAAACCAATGGTTGAGAAGTTTATTTTAAGTTCAAATAAGCTTCACATGATACTCGACAATAAAAGGCCATTTATAATAAAGTCGATCTTGGATATAACCTTTTAAAGAAAAAAAATTTCTGAAAAATATCTTTGTAAACTCATCATATAACAAGTTTTCAAATATAACTTGCTTTAAATGTGGTAAAGTAGGACACAAATCTATTCATGTTTTTTCAATAAATTTGAAAATTTTAATGTAAAGAAAATATGGGTTCCAAAAGGAACCATTATGACTAACCAAAAAGGACTCAAGAAAATTTGGGTACCTAAAGTCAAAACTTGATTCTTATGTATAGGTGTGTCTTGCATCCCAAGGAGCAAACTAGAGATGGTATTTGATAGCGGGTACTCAAGACACATGACTGGTGATGAATTCCAATTCATCACACTTGATGCTAAAAATGAAGAGATGGTCACTTTTGGAGACAATGGCAAAGGAAAGATCATTGATATAGGTAACATTGGTATCACTCCCTCCAAGTATATTGAAAATATTTTATTAGTAGATGGTTTAAAAATAATTTATTAAGTATCAGTTAATTTTATGATAAAGGATACAAAGTCATTTTTGAATCTTCAGTTTGCATAGTAACTAGTCCTATTAATGAAGGTATTAAATTTGTTGGGTATAGACATGGTAATATTTATATGGTAGATTTGAATGATCTTTTCAAAATAAACATGCAATGCTAGTAGCCTTGAATGCGAAGATTAATGAGACTAGTTGGCTTTGGTATCGTAGGCTTGCACATATTAGCATACATTCACTTTCAAAACTTATTAAAAAGGAATTGGTTATCGGCTTACCCAAGTTAAACTTTGAAAAGGATAGAATTTATGATGCATGCCAAATGGATAAACAAACACGAGTCTCATTCAAATCTAAAAATATTGTTTCAACTTCTAGGCCATTAGAACTATTGCACATGGATTTATTTGGACCCACTAGAACTACTAGTCTAGGTGAAAAATGATATGATTTTATAATTATTGATGATTTTCTCGTTTTATATGGATCTTCTTTTTGACACATAAGGATGAAACTTTTCATGTTTTCTCAAAATTTTATCGAAAAGTCACAAATGAAAAAGATTTTTCAATTCAAAATATTCGAAGTGATCATGGAACTGAATTTAAAAATCAAATTTTGAAAAGTTTTGTGATGAAAAAGGTATTGACCATAACTTTTTAGCACCTAGGACACTCCAACAAAATGGGGTAGTAGAAAGAAAAAATAGAATCCTTGAAGAAATAGCCCGTACTATGCTATGTGAAAGCAACCTTCCAAGATATTTTTGGGCTGAAGCAATTAACACGGCATGTTACATATTAAACTGTGCTTTAATTAGATCAATTTTAAAGAAAACTCCTTATGAGCTTTGGAAAGAAAGAAAACCAAACATTGCATATTTTCATGTTTTTGGTTGTCGATATTTTATTTTGGACAATGGTAAAGAAAGTCTAGAAAAATTTGATGCAAAATCCGATGAAGTGATTTTTCTTGATTACTCCTCTTCTAGCAAAGCTTTTAGAGTTTTTAACAAAAAAACTTTAATAGTAGAGGAGTCAATACATGTTATTTTTGATGAAACTAACGATCTTCCTTCAAGGAAGAATGAAGATATTGATGATGCAGATCCTCTTATTGAAGGGATAAAGGAGATCACTCTAAAAGACTCAACCATTCAAGATGATGAAGAATATGAAGACAAACAGGATGAGGAAGGTGAAGAACAACAAGAACAACCTCTAGGTATAAATGATTTACCCAAAGAATGGAGGTATGATCACAATCACTCCAAGAAACTAATCATTGGTGATCCTACATATGGTGTAAGAACTCACTCTTCATTTAGAGATGCATTCAATCGTTTTGCTTTGGTCTCTCATCTTGAACCTAAAACTATAGATGAAGCTGAAAAAGATTATAATTGGATAAATATAATGCAAGAAGAACTTAATTAATTTGAAAAAAATAATGTATGGACTTTAGTTTCAAGACCTAAAAATTATTCAATAATTGGCACAAAATGGGTATATAGGAATAAATTAGATGAACATGGAAATGTGATAAGAAATAAAGTAAGATTAGTTGTAAAAAGTTATAATCAAGAAAAAAAATTGATTTTGATGAGACCTTTGCACCTGTTGCTAAATTAGAGGCAATTAGACTTCTATTTGCATATGCTTGCTTTATGAATTTTAAGTTATTCCAAATGGATGTCAAAAGTACTTTTCTAAATAGATATATTGCTGAAGAAGTTTATGTAGAACAACCTCAAGGTTTTGAAAATCATGCTTTTTCTAATCATGTTTTTAAATTAAACAAAGCATTATATGGTTTGAAATAAGTACCTAGGGCTTGGTATAAAAGGCTAAGTAAATTTCTGCTTAATAATGATTTTTCAAGAGGAAATGTAGACACAATCTTTTTCATTAAAAGAAATCAAAATGATATATTAATTTTACAAATATATATTGATGACATTATTTTTGGGTCTACTATTGAAACTCTTTGTTAAGATTTTGCTAAGCTCATGCAGGGGGAGTTCGAGATGAGCATGATGGAAGAACTTACATTCTTTCTCGGACTCTAAATCAAACAAACAAAAGAAAGAATCTCAATCATCCAAAGCAAGTACACAAGAGAACTACTCAAAAGATTTGGAATGGAGAACTCCAAAGTAATTGGTACACCCATGAGCCCATCATGTAAGCTTGACAAGGATGAAGGAGGTAAAAATATAGACTTAAAATTTTATAGAGGCATGATTGGTTCTTTATTGTATTTAACTGCTAGTAGATCAGATATTATGTTTAGTGTTTGTTTTTGTGCTCGCTTTCAATCAAATCCAAAAGAATCTCACTTGAATGCAGCTAAAAAGATCCTTAGATATTTAAATGGTATACAAACTCTAGGACTATGGTATTCTAAGGACTCATCAATTGACTTGATAGGATATTCAGATGCCAATTTTGCTGGATGTAAATTAGATAGAAAAAGTACTAGTAAACTTGCCAATTTCTTAGAGTTAACTTAATCTCTTGGTTTAGCAAGAAGCAAAACTCGGTAGCACTGTCTATGATCGAGGTCGAATACATTACAGTCGGAAGTTGTTGTGCTCAAATCTTGTAGATTAAGAAATAACTTGAAGACTTTGGCATCAAATTTAATGAAACTCCCATAAGATGTGATAACACTAGTGCTATAAATCTAACTAAAAATTCAATTTAGCATTCTAGATCAAAACATATTGAAATTAGGCATCATTTCATAAGAGAACATGTCCAAAATAAAGATATAATTTTTGATTATGTTTATACTGAAAAATAATTAGCTAACATCTTTACCAAGGCCTTAAGTGAAGATAGATTTTATGAAATTAAGAGAGAACTAGGAATCCTTGATCCATCAGCTTAAGTATCTCTCTGATTCCAAATTCTTAAGGCCAAAAATTTATTGAACCAAATCTATTGAGCTCAATTTTTTTTTTTAAGAGCTTAAAAGCTCAAAACTATCATTCACATGATTAATATTTAGGTAAACATCCTTCTCTCAGAGTTTCAAATTTTTTTGAAATTGTCTCATCATTCTTTAGAATTTTTCTGTGCCATGAGTCGACCCCTAGGGTCGATCCTAGGGCAAACTTATAATTTTGTCAAAACCCTTCGGGCGCTCTCTTCTTATTAAGAATTTTTTTTGAGCTGACTCAGCCTTTTATCTTCTTCCTCCTATCAAACCAAAAGCTCTCCATCTCTTCTCTCTCAAACCAAAGATTTCTCTCCAATATCTCCTCTCACCGATTTTTACTCCTCAAATCACCTGTTAAGGAACCAACTTCCTCTCCTCTCCCTTCCTCATTTGGGGCGGTTCGAGCTTGCCCTAGAATCATCCTCTCTTCTCCAAATCGATGATTTAACTCCTCAAATCATTGCCTTTTTCCTTCCAAAATTCTTTCCTCTCTGCTTCACATTTAGTCTTCAAAGCTCCGTGCAAGTCCTTCTTGTGCAAATGGCTCCCAAAATAAAGCTTCCACAAAGGAAAAAATTTGTTCGCGGGTTGGAAGAGAGTGTGTGCAGAAAGAAATTAGCAACCAAGCCCTCTCCTACTCCAATCCCTGCTCCAGGTCCTGCTTCAGCTTTCACTCAGTTTTCAATCAGCCTAAGCAAGGTACCTCTCTCTGATCGAAAAGTAAAATCCAAAAAAAATATTGATTTTAAATTTTTTAAAAAAGAAGGGTTCACTATTGGATCGAAGATTAAGAATCAAGGATGGAAATTTTACTGCTCTTTAAAGAAAAATACTTATGTCGATCTAGTCAGAGAATTTTACTTAAATTTGAGCTATAGCAATGGAACAGTGAAATCTATAGTAAAAGGTATTGATGTTATTCTTGATCCAGTCCACTTGGGACAGATACTGTATTTGTCTTGTGAAGGCTATACCAATATGGAGCTCCCAATTAAAGAAGAAAGAATTAATGTTATCTTAGGGAGAACTTATACTGGAAGTTTAAATAAATTGGAAGCAAAAATTCTTTCTATTGAGATGAGGCTGTTACATCACTTGGTAACCAAACTGTTTGTCCCTTGGAGTGGTAGACATGACCTTCTATCTAGTAGGAATATTTGCATTATGTATCATGTGATCACACAGACCCCCTGAACCTTTCCGTATTGATGTTTGAGGCCATGAGAGAGACCCTGAACAGGTCCAAGGCTCATTTGCCTTTTGGTATGGTACTCACCTTAGTTTTTAGAAGGTTCAGAATTAGTTTTGAGAGGGAGGCAGTTGCTAGACTATCTCATTCCGACACCATCAACCACCACACACTGCATCGCATGGGTTTCTCTAAGACTGATGGCGGTTGGACAAAGGGTGTTGAGGAGAGAGAGGAGGATAGAGCAGAAGAGGAGGGACCGTCTTCACCTCTTCATGATCACAGAGCATCCCCAGATATTCAGTTCATATCTGATCACGAGGCTGGTCCTTCAGAGTCTGTGAGAAGGCATGCTTCAGTTTCACAGTCAGAAAGCAGGGAACATCCTTCAGAATTCAGACTAGCAGATGATCAGATTGAGATGATGTCCCAGCATGTTACCTCCATTCTATCTCAGCAGTTTGCTACTTCAGTCTCTGCATAGAGATTGACATCCCAGGATGACTCAGACCAGACTCTGATCTCTCATATTTTTACTATTTTTTAGATGCTCACTGCTCAGTCGGTATGTATTGAGCAGCTTGAGGATATATTTTGAGATTGACAGACAGAGTATTAGACTTGTAGGGGCAAGTATTAGCTTTAGTCCATCCCCAGCCGCATGAGGATATCACAGAGGTCTTAGACCTAACTGCAGAGGTGGCTAGACTTCGAGGAGTTTTAGAGAGTGGCTTTGACTTCTTGAGGAGAGAGATCAGGGGCTCCAGTGAGAATGCTTCTACTCAGTTCAGTACCCTGATGCAGTCTGTATCGAGAGCCTTGGATCTTTTGGATATCATTAGACTTTTCTTTATTGCACAGTCCGTAGCTTCTCAGGCTCTAGGATCCTCTCACCCCTCTACTCGTGCTGGTACCTCTACCCATGGCCAAGGCAAACATCGTCGAGGTCATGCTCGTGGACTTGATCCTACATCTCTGATTCTTCAGATTCTGATCCCTTTAGCCATGACATCTATTAGATCTAGATTAGTGTGTCTCCTATGTCTAGGATCTATCTTATGGGCCTTGTATTTGTTGGCTAATTAACTCTTGGATAGTTTTTATCCATGACTTTTGTATTTTGAGTTGACTCATGTGTATTGGGATACTTTTTATGTTCAGTCACTTTTGAATATATATATATGTGCTTTGACTTTCAATGAATGTCTATGAATGTGATCAAATTGAATTATTTTAATTATGAGATATGAAAAATAACTCATATTAGTGCTGAGAAATACTATGAATTAAAATATCTTCTAGATGAGCAAATTGATATATCCTTTATATTTGCTATGTTGAAGGAGAGTAGAGAAATAAGCAATCAAAAAAGGGGGCTAAAGAAGTAAAATATGGTATCAAAAAGGGGGAGTAAAAAAAATATGTTCTTTTTTTCTTTTTTATCATCTTTTTTTTTCTCTATCCTTAAAATCCTTAAGATCTTAATTGATACTATCAAAAAGAGAGAGTAAAAAAAAATTATCCTTTCAAGATCTCTTAAAAGGAGGAGTAGAGAATTTTAATTGATGTTGTCAAAAAGGGGGAGTAGAGAATCAAAATCGAATTTGAGCAATAAATAATAAAGAAATATGTAATAAGCAATAAAAAAATTAGTAATAAGCAAAATTGTTAAGTAAATTAGTAATAAGCAAAATTGTTAAGCAAATGTATCAAAGAACCAAACTCGTCAGCTTCTTTTTTTATCTAATTTTCAAAGCAAATGAACTTATAAGCAAATTTCAAATTGATCTTCAAACTGCTTATGATGCATTTCGTTCAAATACTTGGCTATGATATTGAAGTGATGCATCTTCATAAATTTGAAATTCATGTTCAATGCTTTATATATGCTTTTGCTCAAGTATTTTGTCATCATCAAAAAGGGGGAGATTGTTGCTCCTTGAATTGATTTTGATAATTACAAAGCATTTGAGGGGGTTACTAATAATTTTGACTTAAAAAAAGATTTATTATATTTCAGGGGTAAAATCATAATTTTATCAAGTTCTGATTCGGAAGCCTCAAGAACAAGAGCAGAAGATTTATAATATATTGGAGGCAATTTTAATATTTTTGGATGTGTATTTTGAAAGAAAATCATGTTTATATATTTGAGTCGATCCCATGAGTTGACTCATGACAAAAGAGACTGAACGGCACGCTGAATTCTTTAGCTAGCACACCCAATTGAGTCGACCCCTGTGCATGAGTCGATCCTATGAGTCGACCTCTGTTGCTGTGTAAGTCAAAGATACAGAACTGTCAATTTCTGTTCTGCGCCACATGAGTCGACCCCATGAGTCGATCCCTGTGCATGAGTCGACCCTATGAATCGACCCCTACGATGGAAAAACTCCATAACGACTAGATTTTAGCTCATTTTGGCTGCATTTAATGCCCATTTAATGTGCTCCAACGGCTCTATTTCAGCCCAGATTACTCTCCATCATTGTTTGAAGTTATAAAAGGCACTTAAAGGAGAAATCAATAAAGCATTTTAAAAAGGTTCTTCAAGCATTCATTTCAACCCTAAGTAAGAGCCCTCTTAAAAGTTCAAGAAGCTTTTATTTCAAGTTCACTAACCCCTCAAGAGCTCATTCAAATCTTCAACTACCTTGAGAAAAATCAGAAGAGCTTCGTTCTTATTGTGTAAAGTATATTTAAAGCTTTATTTGCTCATTAAAGAAGCTACATCTGTATTTTTATGTGATTAACTACTATACTTTATTTTAAGTTAATATTTTATTTTAGAAGGGTTCCAAAATATAAAAAAATTGATTCGAACCTTAAATCGGATTGTATTGGATTCATTTGTACCCGAAAAATAAGTATTCTAGTTTGGAATAGCTAGAGTTGGAGATTCTGATGTTGTATTCGGGTTGAATACGGTTTAGTGAATTTGAATTCTCAAGTAGGAGCTTGGAGAGTGGATGTATGTGCAAGGTTGGCACCGAACCACTATAAATTTTTTTGTTTGTATTGTGCTTACTTGCTTTTCTTTTAAATTTTCTTATCTTCTTACATTCTTGCATCCAACTTCTACATCTTGTATAAATTTTACTCTCCACATTTATCTTGCTCATTGTTAAATAATCTTCATAGTTGTAAGTTGATTTTTAAATTTTTAAAAATTTAATTCACCTCCTCCCCTCTTGGGTTGCATAGTTGGGCAATAATTAAACACACTCCAACAGCTCTAAACCAACTCTAAGATATTCTCAAGGGTAAATGGCAATTATAAATGCTCTATTCAAGTGAAAACTCATAAGATTTTGCAAGCTCAAAGATTAAATCTGAAAAAAGCTATTTTCAGTCCTAAAAAGAGATTGAAGCATTTAAGCATTTCACCAACCACTCTCCAACAGTAATCAAGTGTGGAATTCATTGAGAGTATACAGCAAAGACTTTCACCCCTTAAGTATTATATTTCTATTGCTTTTATTGTGTGTATTAAGGGATTTGTGTACTGAAATTTGTATACTCTATTTTTTTCAAACAGTTTTTGGGTGTTTGAGTTTTGAAAGATTCCAAAACTCATTTGGATTGATCCGAACCCTGAATCGAAATGTTGAGAATTGGCTTATATCCAAAAAATAAATATTTTTGCTTGAAAGGTAAAGATCAGAGGTGTCTGACGTAGTGTAATACATTGTTATCCATTTAGTGGATTGAATTCTCAAGTAGAAACTTGGGAAGTGGATGTAGGTGCAAGGTTGGCACCGAACCATTATAAATCCTTTGTGTTTGTTGTGCTTGCCTCTCTTATTTTATTCTTTGTGTTCATTACTTGCTTACTTCTTATTTGGGTTTGTTTTTATTTTTATTGTAAGTTGATACACTTCACTCTTCATCTTGGCACTTTGCTTAAGTAGTTCAATCTTTAAAATTTTAAAAAGATCCAATTTACCCCCCTCTTGGGCTCCATATCTGGACAACAAGTAGTATCAGAGTCCGGTGCTTTAGTTCTTACTTGATTTAACCATCAAAAGCTAAAGATCTATAGCAGTCCAATTTGGCACATCCCTATTCGAGGGATAATCCACAAACTGACCTCTACTTTTCAATAGGTCAAACTACACCTATTGGAATGTTTGGTTGAAAATTTTATTCAAGCACTTGATTATGACATGTGGGGTGTCATAGTAAATGGACCACACACACCTACCAAATTGATTGATGGCATGTCTATCCCTAAGTCGGAAGGTGAATGGGATGATTTTGATAAAAAAATAGGTCAGCTCAATGCTAAAGCCATGAATATTTTATATCGTGCTTTGGATGCTAATGAATTTAATCATATTTTCATATTCATGTCTGCTAAAGAAATTTGAGATAGGCTAGAAGTCACACACGAAGGCATAAATCAAGTAAAAGAATCTAAAATCAATATGCTTGTACACAACTATGAACTGTTTAAAATGAAACCTGAAGAATCAATAACATAAATATTCACTTGATTCACTAACATCATAAATGGCTTAAAAAGTCTTGGCAAATGTTACTCTAACAGTGATCTTGTGAGAAAAGTACTCAGATCATTACCAAGATCATGGGAAGCGAAAGTCATTGCAATCCAAGAGGCCAAAGATTTGAATGTTCTACCATTGGAGGAACTGCTTGGATCCCTCATAACCCATGAATTGACCATGAAGCAGTACACTGAGGAGAAAATCAGAAGAAAGAAGACCATAGCCCTCAAGTCAATAGCTCAAGAAGAGGATGACTCAGAAAAATCAGACAACAATGAAGAAGATGAGGACTTGGCTCTGATCACTAGAAAATTCAGACAGTTCATGAGAAAGAAAAGATAAGAGATCAAGAGAAGGCCACCAGCTAAGGGGGAGCCAAGTAAAGAGAAAGAAAAGTAGCAGCCCATAATTTGCTATGAGTGCAAGAAGCCTGACCACTTCAGATCAGAATGCCCTCAGCTCAAAAAAGGCTAAATGAAGTTCAAGAAGAAGAAGGTCATGATGGCTACATGGAGTGATAGTGACGACTCCACCACTGATGAAGAAACTCAAGAAGAAGCCAACTTATGCCTTATGGCATACGAAAATGAGATATCATCTGAAACTCAATCTGAATTTACTTATGATGAATTATTAGAAGCTTTTTATGAACTCTTAAATGACCTAAAAGAATTAAAAATTAAAAATAAAAATCTAAAATCAAGAAACCATGAATTAAGTAAGGAAAAAGAAGAAATTGATAAGAAAAATAAAGAATTAGATTTAAAGAATCAATCACTAATAAAAGAAAAAGATAAACTCTCTAGTCAAAATGAAACTCTTATAAAAGAAAATAAAAAAACTAAAGGAAGAGATATCAAAGTTAAAACCTATAGTTGATAAATTTACTTTAAGTTCAAACAAACTTCAGATGATTATTGGTAGTCAAAAGGCTGTATATGATAAAGCAGGACTTGGCTACAACACTCTAAGAAAACAAAAGTCCTTCAAAAATATTTTTGTCAATGAATCCACAAGAAATCTATCAAATATTATTTGTTTTAGATGTGGTATGATAGGGTATAAAGCATATACATGTTCATCAAACAAATTTAATGGTAGAAAGGTTAAGAAAATATGGTTTCAAAAGGAACTATTGTGACTAATCCCAAAGGATCCAAGTTAGCTTGGGTACCTAAAGTTAAAATTTAATCTCATGTGTGCAAGTGTGTCTTGCATCCAATTAATAAAAAAGAAGTGGTATCTTGATAGTGGATGCTTAAGATACATGACAGATGATGAATCACAATTCATCACATTGAAAGTCAAGAATAGAGGGATGGTCACCTTTGGAGATAATGGCAAAGAAAAAATTATTGGTATTGGTAACATTGGTATCACTCCCTCCATTTGTATTGAAAATATTTTACTTGTAGATGGTCTTAAACATAACCTGTTAAGTATTAGTCAATTGTGTGATAAAGGTTATAAAGTAGTTTTTGAATCATCTATGTGCATTGTAACTAGTCCCACTGATGCTAACACTAGATTCATTGGATATAAGCATGACAATGTTTACATGATTGATTTGGATAATCTCTCTTTACAAAGCATACAATATCTTATGGCTATGAATGCTAAAATTAATGAGATTAGTTGGCTTTGGCACCATAGGTATACATATATTAGTACGCACACACTTTCTAAAATCATAAAAAAAGATTTAATTTTTGATTTATCAAAAATTAATTTTGATAAAGATAAAATATGTGATGCATGTCAATTAGATAAATAAATAAGAGTTTCTTTTAAATCTAAAAATATTGTTTCAACTTCTAAACCTCTAGAATTCTTGCATATAGATTTATTTGGTTCTACAAGGAAAACTAGTCTAGAAGGAAAAAGATATGATTTTGTAATCATTGATGATTTTTCATATTTTACTTAGGTTTTATTTTTAGCTTCTAAGAATGAAGTATTTTCTGTATTCTTTAAGTTTTGCTGAAAAGTTTCAAATAAAAAAAATTTATCAATTGTTTCTATTCAAAGTGATCATAGAAATGAATTTGAAAATAAAGACTTTAAAAAATTTTGTGATGAAAAAGGTATAAATCATAATTTTTCAGCATCTAGAACACTACACAAAATAGAATAGTTGAAAAAAAAAATAGAATACTAGAAGAAATGACATGTACCATACTATATGAAAGCAAGCTCTCAAAGTATTTTTGGGCATAAGCAATTAATACAGCATGTTACATTTTAAATCATACTTTAATAAGATCAATTTTAAAGAAAATACTTTATAAACTATGAAAGGGTAGAAAGCCTAATATAGGTTATTTTCATATTTTTGATTGTCGATGTTTTATTTTGAATAATGGCAAAGATAGCATAGGTAAATTTGATGCTAAATCTAATAAAGCTATCTTTCTTGGTTACTTCACTTCTAGTAAAGCTTTTAGAGTATTTAATAAAAGATCACTAGTAGTGGAAGAGTTAATTCATATTATTTTTGATGAAACTAATAATCTTCCATCAAGAAAGAGAGAGGATGCTGATGATGCAGGTATCATAGATGATGGAATGAAGGAGCTCACCCCAAATGACTCGGATTAACAAAACAAGGATCAGATGGATGAAACCATCAATGATCAGAATATTCAAAAGCAATCTCAAGACACAGGTAATCTTCCAAGAGAATGGAGGTATATCCACAATCACCCTAAAAAATTAATTATTGGTGATCCGGCATAAGATGTAAGAACTAGATCTTCACATAGAGATATTTATAATTATGTAGCTTTTATTCCTCACTTAGAACCTAAAACAATAGATGAAACTGAAAAAGATAATAACTAGATAATTACCATGTAAGAAAAATTAAATCAATTTGAAAGAAATAATGTATGGACACTAGTTGCAAGACCTAAAAATCATCCAATAATAGGAACCAAGTGGGTATATGGAAACAAATTAGATGAAGATGGAAATGTTATAAGAAATAAAATAAGATTAGTTGCTAAAGGATATAATTAACAAGAAGGAATTAATTTTGATGAAATATTTGCTCCTGTTGCTAGACTAGAAGCTATAAAAATGCTACTTGCTTTTGCTTGCTTTATAAATTTTAATTTATTTTAAATGGATGTTAAGAGTGCTTTTCTAAATGGTTATATTGCTGAAGAGGTTTATGTTGAACAACCCCTGATTTTGAAAATCATAAATTTTTAGATCATGTATTTAAATTAAACAAAGTATTATATGGATTAAAACAAGCTCCTAGAGCTTGGAATGAAAGATTAAGTAAGTTTTTATTAGAAAATATTTTTTCAAGAGAAAAAGTTGACACTAATCTTTTTATAAAAAGAAAAGATAAAGAAATTTTAGTTATACAAATATATATTGATGATATTATATTTGGGTCTACTAATAAAAATTTGTGTCAAGAATTTGTAAAACATATGTAGAAAGAGTTTGAAATAAGCATGATGGGAGAACTCACATTCTTTCTCAGACTCCAGATCAAACAAATAGAGGAAGGGATCTCCATTACCCAAAGTAAGTACATAAGAGAGCTTTTAAAGAAATTTGGAATGGAGAACTCAAAAATTGTAAGTACCCCTATGACCCCTTTCTGTAAATTAGAAAAGGATGAGTATGGTAAAAGTGTTGATACAAAACTTTATAGAGGCATAATAGGATCTTTATTATACTTGACTGCAAGTAGACCTGATATAATATTCAGTATATGTATGTGTGCTAGATATCAATCAAATCCTAAAGAATTACACTTAGATACTGTTAAAAGAATTTTTAAATACTTAAAAGAAACACAAAACCTAGATCTTTGATTTTCAAAACAACATCTATAAACTTAATAGGTTTTTCAGATGTTGACTTTGCTGGATGTAAACTTGATAGAAAAAGTACTAGTGAAACTTGCCAATTTCTAGAAGTAAACTTAATCTCCTGATTTAGCAAGAAAAAAATTCAATGGCCTTGTCTACGATCGAGGCTGAATATATTGCAGCTGAAAATTATTGCGCTCAAATCTTATGGATTAAGCAATAGCTTATGGATTTTGACATTGAACTTAAAAATATTTTCATAAAATGTGATAACACTAGTACCATCAATTTAACCAAAAATCTAATTCAACACTCTAGGTCAAAACATATTGAAATTAGACATCATTTTATAAAAAAACATATTCAAAATAATGATATATTGCTTGAATACATAAATACCAAAAATCAATTAGCTGATATTTTCACTAAAGCCCTTAATAAAAATAAATTTTATGAAATTAGAAGAGAATTGGGCATCTTAGATCCTTCTATTTGAATTTTTGTCACAATTTTGCTCACATAATTCTTCTAAAAATTTTTAATTTCATTATCCTAATTTTTGGGAGCCATCTATCATTTTTTAAGGATTTTTCAAATCACGTAAAAATTTTTTAATACTATTTAGATACCTTCTTGAATTTTTACCCATTGAAATTTTCTGTCAAAAATCACATCAAAATTTACATAGACCCTTCATGACCTTTTCAACTCGATGTGATTATTTTTTAATTTTTTTTTAATTTTTTTCTTTATTTAAATCATTTTTTCTATCGCCTGAAAGAGCCCTAAATGGGGCATCCCATGGGACATCCCATTCATGCAGGTAAGTCACTTATAAGTGAGCCCACCTGATCATTTTTTAATAGAACAAGGAGTTGGGATGTCTCAAATTCCAAGCCTTCTCCTCTCCCTCTCGTCCCAATCAAGAATCCACATCCTTGCTCTCTTAAAAACCTCAAAATTCCTCCAAACCAAAACTCATTCTTCTCAAATCCTTGGTTCTCACAGATCATTTTCAGTTTTCCCTAAATTTCCAAACTCTAGCCATCAAATCCATAGGAAACCTCTCGAAAACCCTTTTTTCCTCTTTGATTTCAGTTCAATCCAATCCTTCTCCACTCTCAAGATTATTTTTCACCTTTCTCTTGCATCATGGCCCTTAAGATGAGGACGCCACAAAGGAGGAAGTCCGTGAGATCCCTGGAGGCAGAGGAAAGAAGGAAGAAGATTGCACAAGAGCTAACCCATGCTTCACCTCCTGTGACACTAAGTAAGATCCCCTTGTTTGCTAGAAAAGTTGCATTGGGTAGGAATGTTGATTTCAAGTTCTTAAGGCAAGATGGATTTTCTATTGGGAAGAAGATGTTTCGGCAAGGTTGGAAATACTTTTTGAGCTTGTACGAATTAGTTTACATAGATTTGGTGAAGGAATTTTATTCCAATCTGATTTTCTCTGAGGGAGTCTTAAAATCTACTATTAAGGGTGTTCAGATCATTTTAAATACTCCAAGACTAGGTAGATTGCTTCAAATGCCCTGTGAAGATAGTTGTTTGGATGAACTACCTAAGAAAGAAGTTGGACTTAGGACGGATGACGTGGAAGGTTTTCTAAAAATTGAAGCTAAGGATCTGAGTGTGAAGATGAGACTGCTCCACCATATGGTTTTCAGAATTTTCTTCCCTAGAGGAGAAAGATATGATCTGATGACGGAGAGAGATATATGTCTCATGCACCATGTTGTTTCAGAGTCTCCCCTGAACCTTCCATTTCTGATGTTTGATGCTATGAGGGATGCCTTAAATAGGTCCAAGGCTCCTTTGTCCTATGGTATGGCCCTCATAGTTATCTTCAGAGAGGATGGAGTTAGTTTTGATGGAGAGATTGTTTGTAGGCTATCATATACTGACACCTATAACAACCACTCTCTTAGGAGGATGAACTTTGTGAGAGTGGATGGCCAGTGGATCAAGAGTCATGCTGTAGAGGAGGATAGTGATGAGGATGAGAAGCATGCTGAGGGGGAGGGTCCATCATCTCCTGTGCCCAGGTCGAGTCCAGTTGTTCACTATATTTCAGAGCTTGGAATAGGATCTTTCGTTAGAGTTCCCCCATCTAGTCATACCATGCCTACTTTCAGTTTAGGGGATGTTGATATGGGACAGCTAGCTGAGAGAGTGACAGAAATTTTATCTGTTCAGCTGCAGTAATTTTAGGATCAGCTTCTTCAGTCTCACCAGTTCCAGCAGCAGTAGTTTTAGGATCAGATTCTGCAGCAACTCCATCAGTTTCAGCTATATCAGGAGCGAATTCTATAACAGGTACAGTAGTAGGTACAACAGTAGGCACAGCAACAGTCACAGCAGTTTCACCCTGCCTCTTCGAGTGCCTTCTCTACCCCATCATTAGATTCATCCATTGTCCACATATTTCCTCATTGATGGAGCTTCTATCAGTCCTGAGCACTAGATTGGAGGGTGTGGAGAGCTCCCTTCTCAGATTTAGTGGTAGAATTTTTGATATAGAGAGGGAGGTCAGACAGATTGTAGTCTCTCTCTGCTAGAGTGGGCATATCGACTTCTTCTACGTCGCAGATGGATGACCTGGCTCGAGAGATAGAGAGACTCCACAGTCAATTTTGCTCATCTCTTGAGCTGCTTCGGATAGACATCAGAGACTCCAGAGACTTTCTATCTACTGATCTTGATGGGCTCCAAATTACTGTGGGGGGATCTTATCCCAGCTTGATGCCATCATGACTCAACTTCAGTCTAGACCCTCTGCATCTAGTGAGCTAGCCTTTGTTCAGCCTATTGCTTTCCATCTTCCGACATCTTCCTCTCGATCCAGACCCTTCGATCGTGGATGAGGTGATCATGTCTTCATCTTTCTGGATCTTGTGCTCGATGCCCTGTCTCCCTGACTTTATTTTGTATTAGATTACTTAGTTATATTTTATAGATTGAATGTATGAGAGCTTTATGCTCTTTATGACTCTTGTAACCTCTATTTTGGTGATATGAATGAGGTTGTTTCCTTTTTACTCATGTCTCGTTGTATAATGTTTATTATGTCTCTTTGGATGAATGAATGCTTAGTATCATTTCTTGTTGGATGGATGAATGTGGTATCATGCTCTATTTTCTTGATACTTGACTCAACACCATGAACATCCTACTCTTCTAGTTTATTTTTTTGATGATGTCAAAAAGGAGAAGAAATAATGGAATATAAAAAAAAAATATAATAACGATAAAGGGGAGAAATAAAGGTAAATGGAGAAAATAATGTATTTGAGGGAGAAATAATGATAAAGTGTGAAAATGATGTAGTTCTTAAAATCTTTTGAAAATCTTTTGCTCTTTTAATTTTTTTAACAATTTTTACTCTGATATAGTATTCTATACTGAATGGTAAAAGCTCTAATACTGTTTCACCTATATTTTTAAAAAAATAGCTCTGATACTGATTCATAATTTTTTTTTAAAAAAAATTTAATACATCTATTTTTATGTTTATTTTGATACTATTTAAAAATTACTTTGATCAACCTATTTATCTTAAATATTTTACTAATCTTACTTTTGTACTGATACCAAATTGACTCGATACATTCATTTTTGATTCTTGCTCTAATTGTCTCATTCTTACTTTAACATCAAGATAATAAAAAAAAAAAGATATACGTTCTCATATCTATTGCTTTGATACTAGAATCAAAAAGTTTTTTTTATATACACTCCTTATATAAGAAAGGGGAAGATTTATTTTCAAATAATCAAAATAATCTAATCCATACAAGAAAGAAGAGGATTTTGATTGAATAAGGATAATCCTTAGAAATACTCTAATTCATTCATAAATTATTTAAGCTAAATGAGTTAATTCATTAAAGTTTGTATATCATGATCCTCTATGATTGAACTCTTGGCATAGTTCTTCTCATGCTTCACAAATCCAAATCACTTGAGCTTTAAAAATATATTTTTTTGAACACTCAAATATCTTATCATCATCAAAAAGGAAGAGATTGTTGCTTCAAGAATTGATTTTGATGATCACAAACCATTTGAGGGGACTACTAATGAGTTTTTTATATTTGAAGATTATTTTTATGATGTTTCAGGTAGTCCAAGAGATTGGGTTTGAAAAGCTTCATCAAATATGTCAAAAGTTAAAGTTTCAGCAAGTTGGTGAAGGTTTGAAGGTTTTGAGAGTGTCCAAACTGATTTGAATTTATTTGAGAGTGTTTGAATGAGTTCTGATAAGTTTCGAACCTTAAATACATGAAAAACTAGGTTAGAACATGATGGGACGACCCACCTGGGTCATCCCCTTCTATTGGCAGCCGGCACACAGCATTTTGGGTCATGGCACGCTGTGGGATGATCCACCTGAGATGTCTCATATAATTGGGAGCCCCCCTGAGACCCTGAGACTAAAACAGAAAGTAGAACTTTCTGTTTGGCCATTTGGGATGCCCCATGGGACACCCCAATACCAGTGGGATGCCCTATGAGATGCCCCATTTTTGGTGAGCTGCGTAACGGCTAGTTTTTAGCCCATTTTTGATGCATTTAATGTGTATTAAACATACTCCAACGGCTCTAAACTAACTTTAAAATATTCTCAAAGGTAAATGGCAACTATAAATGCTCTATTCAAGTGGACAATCACAAGATTTTGCAAGCTCAAAGATTAAATCTGAGAAAAACTATTTTTAGCCCAAAGAAAGAGATTAAAGCATTTAAGTACTTCACCAACTACTCTCCAGTAGCAATCAAATGTGAAATTTATTGAGAGTGTACAGAAAAGACTTTCACCCCTTAAGTATTGTATTTCTATTACTTTTATTGTGTGTATTTAAGGGGTTTGTGTGCTGAAATTTATATACTCTATTTTTCTCAAACAGTTTTTGGATGTTTGAGTTTTGGGAGGTTCCAAAATTTATTTGGATTGATCCGAACCCTGAATCGGAGTGTTGAGAGTTGGCTTGTATCCGAAAAATAAGTGTTCTTGCTTGGAAGGCAAGGGTCGGAAGTGTCCGACGTGGTGTAATCCATTGTTATCCATTTAGTGGATTGAATTTCTAAGTAGGGATTTGGAGAATAGATGTAGGTGTAAGATTGACATCGAAGCACTATAAATCCTTTATGTTTGTTGTGCTTGCCTCTCTTATTTTGTTCTTTGTGTTTATTACTTGCTTACTTCTTATTTGGGTTTGATTTTGTTTCCATTACAAGTTGATACACTTCACTCTTCACTTTGGCACTTTACTTAAGTAGTTCAATCTTTAAAATTTCAAAAAGACCCAATTCACTCCCCCCCTCCCCCACTTGGGCTCCATATTTGGGCAATAGAAAATTTATACTTAGAATAGTTAGATATTATTACTGCTTTTCTGAATGATGAGATTGATAAAAACATATATATGCAGCACCCTATTAGCTTTGGCTTTGTAGTCCCTGGTAAGAAAGAACTTGTGTGTAAGCTGAGGAAGAGCTTGTATGGTTTGAAACAGGCTCTTAGATTATGGTACAAAAAATTTGATAGATTCATGACTAATAATGATTTTGCAAGGTGCTAGGAAGATCATTGCTGTTATCACAAGATACTCAATAATAGCTTTATTATCTTACTCTTGTATGTTGATGACATGCTGATAGTTAGACCGAATATGTGAGAGATGGAAAGATGGAAAAGAGAGATGTCAAGAGAGTTTGTAATGAAAGACATGGACACAGCAAAATAAATACTTGGGCTAAGAATTGAAAGAGACAGAGTAGCCAGTACACTAAATCTAATTCAAGATAGCTAAATTGAAAAGGTGTTGGACAGGTTCAACATGACAGATGCTAAGCATGTGAAGACACTTTTGGCCAGTCATTTCAAGCTTTCAAAAGAACAATCACCCAAGGATGATGATGAGGTGAAGAGAATGGCAAGGGTTTCTTATGCTTTAGTAGTTGGTAGATTGATGCATGCGATGGTTTGCACAAGACTTGACATTGCACACGCAGTGGGAGCTGTGAGCAAGTACATGCATGCTAACTCAGGTGAGAAACATTGGAAAGTTGTCAAGTGAATTCTCAGATATTTGAAAGGTACCAAGGAGATCGGCTTATGCTACAGGAGGGGCAGTCAAACACTATAGAGATTCATAGATGCAGACTTAGGTGGTGATGCCAACACTAGGAGGAGCATGACTGGATATGTTTTAATCATTGGTAGGATAGCAATGAGCTGAGTTTCACAGCTGCAGAAGATCGTGACTCTTTCTACCATCGAGTTCGAATGTTGCTATCTCAAAAGCCAGCGAGAAAATTATATGGCTGCAAAACTTATTGAAAGAGCTAGGTAAAGAGCAGAGTTACAGTGTGCAGTTTAGTGACAGTTAGAGTGCTATCCATCTTATCAAGAATATGATGTTTCATGCTAGGACAAAGCATACACAATTGAGATATCACTTCATCAGGATATTGCTTGAAGATGGAAGTTTGTCACTTGAGAAGATTTAGAGCTCAAAGAATTTAGCTGACATGTTGACAAAGGCAGTCATTGTAAAGTAGTTGAGGCTATGCATGGCCTCAATTGGCCTTCGAAGCTAGTTGAATGGAGGTGCCGCACAGGGTATACAGATTTATAGTATGAGAGTTTGTTCTTTTATGAATACATGTTTGGATGTCTCAGTCTTCAAATGGGAGAGTTGTTGGGATAGTGGAGCCTAATCCATCTCTTTGACCCGAGTCTTATATGTGCACTACTGTTGATAGTCGCAGAAACCTCACGGACAAATGATAGAGGGTACACGCTGTGGATGGCTGTGATTCACCTTCCCTGTCTCATTGGAATGGAGGGCAAATCTGAAAAAAGAACCATACCAGTGGCAACCCTAATCCATGGTATAAATAGATAACATTGGGCATCCAAAGATGGCTATGCTGTGTAGAAGAGAGGGCGAAAGAGAGAGAGTTCCTTCCTATCTCTTGTACTTTGTAAACTTTCTGAGTAAAAGAAATATATATTTCTGTGCGGCCATGGATGTAGGAGCAAGAGAATCTGAACCACATAAATTCCTATGTATTTTTGTGTGTGTGAAATTTGCTCTCTTCCTTCTTTCTCCCGCTATTTTTTGCATCTTACTGTGTGTAGAGCCAAGCCCTAGTTCTTAACAACACCTGATCGAGACACCTAAGAATTGAAAAACAAAGAGAAACAAATGAAAATAAAAAAAAGGCAAAAAGAAAAAAAATGATCAATCTATGTGGTAAAAGGTCTTGCCTTTTAATTTTTTTCACCTTTCTTTTGTTTTCTTTAAATTTTCCTATGTTCTCCCCTAATTTTTTCCCTGCTTTTGCCGATCACAGAAGTCTCGATCGGGTGGGCGGCTTTGGATGTTTTTCCCTAATTTTTTTTCTTGCTTTTCTCAATCACAGGAGTCTCGATCGGGTGGGTGGCTTCGGATATTTTCACCTAACTTTTTCCTTGCTTTTTCCAATCATAGGAGTCTAGATCATGTGGGCAGCTTTGGATGGATTTTTTTTTCGCAAGCATTTTTTTCTTCGAACCCTTACTGAGCACTCCCTGCTCTCCTCGCCGCCATCTCCCGTCGGTCTCCATCATTGCCTTCCTCTCCATCGTAACCACCTCCTACCGTTCTTCATCGTCACATTCCTCTCCATCATCACCATCATCGGCCTTCCCCCTCCAATCTCTCTCATAATGCTGACCTCCTCCTTGCTCTCCTCACCGCTACCTCCCACTGGTCTATGCCGTTGTCTTCCTCTCCATTATCGCTGGCATTGTCCTTCCCCTTCGATCTCCCTCAGGTTCTTTCCTTCCCACAAATCTTTGAAAAAAGAAAGAAATGCAAAAAAAAAGAAAAGAAGGAAAAAAAAATGATCAATCTATGTAGGAAAACATCTTGCCTTTTAATTTTTTCACCTTCCTTTTGTTTTCATTAATTTTTTTCTATATTTTTTCCTAATTTTTTCCCTGCTTTTTCCAATCACATGAGTCTCAATCGGGTGGGCAGCTCCGGATGGAATTTTTTTTCCCACAAAATTTTTCATGGCTGTGCTCACAACCCGAATGGTAGATGGAAATTGCTGGTGTCATTCAAGAGAAGAACCATAATTGCTTTCTTCCATATTGCATTCCAGGCAAAGCAGCTTCCATATAAATTACTGTCTGCTTTGGAAAATTTGTGCTTGACACTGGTATGCTCCAGCGTTTTGCCAGTGGAAGCCTTGAGGTAGATGCATACCCTCTTAGGTTGTTTGTTGAACGTGGTTTAGAGCTTCTGGTTGCTCAGACCTACAATAAAAACCTAGGATCATATTTCATTTTTTTGGTTTATTTTCAATCTATATGATCTATTTGAGTTTATTGACTATTTTTTATTATAAAAAAATATTTTTTATTAGATTTTTTCAAAAATGAGTTAAATGATTTTTATTGTTCACAGTACCATCTAAACATGTGCAAAGAAAATAATTGCGGCGTTCAATTTCATCGGATCAACGAAGCCTATGATGTAAGCATTCTCCACCCGTCCTCCTTTTCTACCCAAAATCCCTTGAGAAAATTCTTAAATTTTTCATATTGATATTTTTTTAAGAATAAATGGCCATTATAAAAATATTTCATCCATATAGAATGCTCCGTTGTTTTTTTTCTCTTTAGGTTGAATTAGACTCATCAATTTTAAACTTTTAGTAATAGTAAAACAAAAAGAAAGTATTACTTTGAATGAGCACCAATATTTCGTTCTGGTTATGGGAAGTCAGTTACTATGAAAGAGTTTTCTATGAGGACGGCAACAACTATTCATGAAGGAGTGGATATGGAGAAAGGTAAATGTTGCTTCCTCTTTTTTATTATTTTCATTATCCAATAGTGAAAAGTTTTAGGAGTAGTTCACAAATGTGTCATGCCTTTTGTTTATCAACTTATGTTAATATAAATTTTATTTTTAGGATCTACAGCCAGTTTAGAGGATGGGGGTGCTGAGTGCCTTCCAATATTTTATACTGGTTTTGGAAAGTTAGTTACAGTAAGACAGTCTTCTATCAAGAAAGCATCAGCTGTTCTTGAAACAGAGGGTATGAACAAAGATGAATCACTTGCTCCTCTTCTTTTTGTACTCTGTTTTTGACTAATGCTTGCTATTTATTTGCATGTTGCTGATGCCTTTTAATTATCAAGAGTGACACTGTTTTCTTTGAATTATTGTGCATAAATGTTGGAATTAAAACAATAAATGCATCTAGAGAAACTTTAAGTTTGTCCGTGGTGCCAGTAGAATTTTATCTTTTTAAATTTTAAAGTAACATATGATGATATTTTGTTAAAAATTTTTGAATTAATTGTAGATGAAAATAAACGTAAGCTGCAAGCTTTTACATATCTTTTAGAAATCATAAAACATTAAATTTACTTTTTCTATTTTTTTGAAACATATCTTGATAAATTTAATAAGAATATCTTTATATTTTCTGATATGATTGTATCTTTTTTTTTTTTTTAATCAAAAATGTGCTAAACTTATTTTAGGTGCAGTTCATAAATTAATGATTGCATTCACATTGTCTCTTTATATATATATATATATATATATATATATATATATATATAAATTTACGAGCTGCAACAGTTTCGAAGGATAGTGGCAGTGACGTGGCTTTTTCAATGATATGATTGGAAAAGTAAGTTTGGTGAAGTAGTCTTCAATCAGGAAGGCAGCCGATATTCTTGAAGGAGATAATATTAAGAAAAGTAAATTGTCAGTTTTTTTCTTTATTTTAATTAATTAATAAACTATATATTTTTACTTTTTATTTTTATATTTTTGAAATGATATTTTTCTTATTTGCTATTTGAATGTGTCTCAAAACCAAATTTGGTTTAACAATTTATTAAAATTTTTTATCATTTGAAATAGAGCGATACGAAACTTGAACTGGAATTTTGAATGAGCTGTGCATCTGAGTACACATTATTTATTTATTTCATATATTCAAATATAGGATACCGATAAAATGCAACATTGGTGTATGGTACACTTGATTAGTACATTGTATTTGATAAGGTCAGGAAAGTTCCACATCTATATATTCTTGATATCTTATCTAAAATTTAGTTTTAATTTTTTTTATTTTAAATATGTATTTGAGCCTTTTTATACATAAATTTTCTACTTATAAATAAATATATGGATCATAAAATTCATATTAATTTTGACCATACAAGATGAACCACCTGACAATGCTTTCGTATCAATTTACAATTTAATCTAAGTCAAATAAACAACCTATTTTTCACTATAGTGTTGTATTTTATAATTATTTTTTTTGTATTTTTTAAATCGGTCTAAGAATTTAAGTCCAAATGTATAAAATATTTAAATTTATTATATGCAGTTGAAAAATTATTAAAAGATTAAAAAAATTGATTGTATTAATTGGATGACACTAATTCATAAAAAAAAATTTTTAGTATTTTAAAATTAATTTTAGGATCCTATATATAAATTTATTATATATGATCCAAAAAAATATGTAAAGGTTAACATAAATAAAATTGATAGTTTCAGTTGTATAAAGTTACAATATATGTGTATATATATATATATTTGATTTAGAATATTAATTATTAAAAAATAAATTTAAAATTATAGATTATATTTTTGATTGATTTTAAGATTTAATATTTAGTATTTAAATATCAAATATTAAATATTAAATGTTTAAAATTATGGATTAATTTTTTTAATCATTTTGGTTCATATTTTATTATGAAATTCAGCTCAGTAATACTCTAATAAAATTTTTTGATATACTTATTTTTAGTTTAGTTAAAAAAATTATGATAGATGAAGATTAGTATGAATATATATTGATCGACTAATAAAAATATTATATATTATATTATATAAAAATTTTATATATTGATAAAATATTTTAAATATTTATTTTGAGTCAAAATAAATCTCGCCGCGAATCGCGGTTACACACTAGTATACAATAAGATACTTCCCCGAGGCTGTACGCAAATTTACGGGCGATAGAGCCGCTTCAATGCAGATTCCAGCATCTGAGCCGAGTTTGTCTCCTTTCTAGTTTTTGAGTAATTAAATAGAGAGCCCAGCAAATCAACCCCTCCACATATGTGAGTATTAAAAGTCAAAGATGGATGAGTGAACAACTAATACAAACCACGTGCAGCATGTGCCTTGACATTTTTTGTCCCCAAAAATCAACCGACACGTGTGGAGGGGGGATGATAAGGCTGTAACTTTTTTTCTCGACCAACACTAATAAATTAATATTCGATCAGCTTTGGATATATATTTATAATTTTTATTTAAAATAATTAAAAATATCAATATTTTAAATATATTTCTATAATCTTATATATATTTTTAAAATTTATTCAAAGCTGATAATGCATCATATATTCTTTTTATTCGTATTATTGTTAAAACATAATGCTATTTAATATAAAATATTTTTAGTACCTTATATTATATATTTTAAATAAATAATTTTTTAATTTTTATATATTTTTAATATGACTACAACAAAAGTGATCATTTATGGTATTTTTAAGTGGCACTGTAGATTAGAAAGAATGCCGCAAATATCTTTATTGGTATTTTTGTGGTATTTTCTTATGTAACATCATGTTAAGATGGTACCGACAATTAATTATCAATTTTTTCAAAAAAATATCGATAAAAATTTTTATTTTAATGGCATATGTAAATGCCTTTAAAATTTTAATGTTGATATTTTTTATATGCCGTTAAAAATCATCAAAAAATAAACTACAAATCCTAATATTCAAACAAAGAGAGGATTCGAACCAATGATCTCTTATTTAAATGACAAGCTATTAACTACTAAACTAAAATTTATATTATTAATATTAAAAAATAATTTATTTAATTTATTAATATATACTCATATCATTAAATAAGTAATACTAAGAATATATATGTATAATAATATATTTTATGAGATCGGTATGATTAAACCAAGCTCTATGTAAAAATTAATAATTTAAAATTTAATGATAATTTTTAAAATTTCATAAAGTATTATATTACTTATCGAAATATTAGTTAAATGCCATAATAGCATTACTGATTTTTGATACTTCAAGTTATATGCTATAAAACATAAATATATATCGGCATTTATAATGAAGTACTGCTAATAAAAAAAATACTTATTGAAAGATAATAATATTTTTATTAAAATATAGTAAAAAAATTTTGTTGCATATAATAAAAAATGCTACAAGTAATTTTGCTATCAAAAATTATTTTTGTTGTGGTGTACGAATCATGTTAAATCAATCATCTAAATTCTTGATTAAATGATTTTTATACAAATTTTTAATAATTACATTCTAGACCATTATTGGTCATGGTGTGTCATATGTAATATTGATAGTAGAATATCTTGTATCTAAAACTATTTTCATTTAATTGTTAAACTCTTTTGATTCATAAAATTAATTCACTAAATAGATCGGATCAAATCAAGTTAAAAATAGCATATTTAACCCATCAAAGCCCCCAGGTAAACATATAATATATAATCAAAAAAATTACTATCCAATAAGTATTAAAGATTATTTTTTATATGAGTAGGTACAAGATATTATACACCCGATATATTAATAAATTATTTGTAATATGCTTTAATTAATTAATAATCACGAGCATATATAAAACTATTATAAAATGGATTAAAAATCTCAAGCCAAATCCAACCTATATTTTTTCATCTATTTAATTGGCTTCACTGATCATGCAACTTGTTGAGTAAATAAGTCGGGCCAAATGATGTTGAAACTAGCATATTTAACTGATCAAAATTTATTAAGTACAAATAAAACATCTAATAGTTGATATAGATAATTGAAATCCCATTCCTTCCAAAATTTTTTAGATATAAGTAATATCTTATTTTTAAAAATTCAAGAATATATTTATTAATGAAATATTTTTATTTCAAAAAATACAAATCAATTTACGATAATACTAATTTATCATAAAAATAGTCATAAATAATTAACAATGAAAACTATTAGTTATACAATAATTTATAGATGGCAAATGATTTGCTAACTTCATGCTAAGAGAAGTTGCTGCAAATCAATTGCCAACTTTATTTGAAAATTTAGAAAAAAAATTTAGGGCTCGAAACTAAGGATTGTGATTATAAACCTTTATCCAAGACATGATTGAGGAGATAAGGCTATTGTTGGGTATAAAATACCCCCAGCCGAAGTCCTCCACAGAATCAACGGCTCCGCCAACAAGGCCAACCTCAAAAGAAATCTCCGCCCGGGCTCCCACGGGAGCCGGACTTCATCCTCGACGACCAACAACTTCAGCTACAAGACAGCTCCGCCCGGACTCCTACGGGAGCCGGGCCCCGCCGACGACTCCAACGACTGCAGACAGACTTCGTCCGGACTCCTACGGGAGCCGGACTCCGCCAATAATTTCAACCTCAAGAGGACTCCGCCCGGACTCCTACGGGAGCCGGGCTCCGCTCTCAGTATCAACTGCTAGTAAGCTCCGTCGGACTCCTACGGGAGCCGGACTTCACCTTTAACTTTGATTGCAGAGGACTCCGCCCGGACTCCTACGGGAGCCGGGCTCCGCTCTCAGTATCAACTGCTGGAAAACTTCGCCCGGACTCCTACGGGAGCCGGACTCCGCCAATAATTTCGGCGGCAAGCAGACTCCGCCCGGACTCCCCCGGGAGCCGGGCTCCGTCCTCAATGACAACTGCTGGTAAGCCTTGTCCGGACTCCGATGGGAACCGGACTTTGCCTTTAACCTTGATGGCAGAGGACTCCGCCCGACTCCTACAGGAGCCGGGTTCCGCCCGGACTCCCACGGAAGCCGGGCTCCACCCACGACCCCAACCGTAAGGAGGACCCCTCCCGGACCTCTACAGAGGTCGGACTCCGACCGCTGCCGAGCTTCAATCAACAGATCCGTGCCCCCTGGCAGGTCACAATAACAACCATGATCCTGTTCCACTTCCTGTAGCGGATTCCGCGTGGCTCCATCACCCCCTCGGTGGACCCATTACTCTCTGACAGGCTGTGTCAACGGCCACGATTCTGCTCCGCTCCCTGCGGCAGGTGCTGCGCGACTCCACTACTCCCTGACAACTAGCGGCAACGGACGCCGCTCCACTACCTGCAACAGGCTCTACGTGGCAGGCCAT
Source organism: Elaeis guineensis (assembly GCF_000442705.2). NCBI lineage: Eukaryota > Viridiplantae > Streptophyta > Magnoliopsida > Arecales > Arecaceae > Elaeis > Elaeis guineensis. The sequence continues at coordinate 75,241,940 of NC_025994.2, forward strand.
GACAATAGCCACGGGTCTACTCCACTACCCTTCGCAATAAATTCTCCTGACCATGGGCAGCCCACTACCAGACGGTTACAAACGTCGCCATCAATCCGTTGCTTCCTCCGCCTATAAAAGGGGGATCCAGATATGTTATTCTATAAGCTCATTTCTTATCTCAAAACTCTGCTAAATTCTCCGTTCGAGCACTCCATTCTTGTTGAGGCAGAGAACTGACTTGAGCGTCGGAGGGTCTTGCCGGAGCAACCCCACCTCCGGTTTAGACTTCCTTTGCAGGTCCCGACGGCGACCGCGGCTTCTCCGACTCCAGCTTCTCCAGTGCAAGCAGATTTTTGCACCAACAGGATTGGCGCTAGAAGGAGGGGCCTGTGTCTTCGCAGTACCCTTGTTCTTAAAGGAGCGCTCAACGGATCCGCTTCCGGCCATCTTTTCCGGCGCCCAATCCTCCTTCCCTCATCTGATGCCCTCTCACGAGGTCTCTGCATAACTACCTCCGGCTATGGTCGCCGATAAGGGGTGGCCGGATGATCGGTCTCTGCCGAATTTCGTCAACGTCATCTCGGGGGAACCCCAGCGGGAGGCAATCAGCGCACCGGCTGCATCCCCTAAGCGGCAAAAGGTTGAAGAACCCATAACCTTCACCGAAAAAGATGCCCAGGGAGTCCAATTCCCTCATAACGACGCGGTCGTAGTCTCCTTGAACATAGCGAATTACGACGTCCATCGCATTCTTGTTGACAACGGAAGTTCGGCCGACATCTTGTTCTATGACGCCTTTTCAAGAATGTCCACTCTTAGCGTCATCTGAGACCGATTTGCTCCCCCTTGATAGGGTTTACCGGTGATGCCGTTCCGATAGAGGGAATGATAGCTCTGACTGTGACCGCGGGTCAGTATCCAAAGCAGTCCAGAGCTCTGGTGAATTTTCTGGTGGTAAAGGCGCTATCAGCCTACAATGCAATCCTTGGCCGACTCGGCCTCAATGCCCTCAGAGCTGTTGTTTCAACCTACCATTTGAAATTGAAGTTTCCCACTAACCAGGGGATCGGAGAGGTCCGGGGAGACCAAGCCCTGGCCAGACATTGCTACAACATCGCCTTGCAAAGAAGCGATCAAGCGGACCTCTGTCCGGTTGATGGATTGGATGCTCGCGATGACCTCACTGAAGAGAGGGGCGGTCCAATCGAAGACCTAATACCAATCCCTTTGAATGATGGGAGCACGGAGCATGTGGTGTTAATTGGCTCCAACCTAGGGGAGGAGGTGCGGACGCGTCTTGTGGATTTCCTCCGAAGAAATGCGGACGTTTTCGCATGGGTCCCGACGGATATGCCGGGGATCGACACAGAAGTCATGGAACATCATCTGACAGTCGATCCTAAACATCGGCCGACGAAAGAAAAAATTCGGAGTCATACCCCGGAGAGGCAGAAGACGATAGCCGAGGAAGTGGATAAGCTTCTCAAGGCCGGATTTATTAAGGAAGTCAATTATCCTGAGTGGATCTCCAATGTTGTTTTGGTCAAGAAAGCAAACGGGAAGTGGAGGATGTGTATCGACTTCAAAAAGCTGAATAAGGCTTGTCCAAAGGACAGCTACCCCCTTCCCAGGATCGACCAACTGGTGGACGCTACCTCAGGCCATGAGCTCCTCACTTTTATGGACGCGTTCTCCGGCTATAATCAGATTAGAATGGCACCGGAAGATGAAGAAAAGACAGCTTTCATCACTAATCGCGGCCTTTACTGCTACAGGGTCATGCCATTCGGCCTCAAGAATGCGGGCGCAACCTACCAACGACTGGTGAACAAAATCTTCAAAGAGCAGATCGGCCGAAACATGGAGGTTTACGTGGACGATATGCTTGTAAAAAGCAGGTCTTCCAGAAATCATGTTACCGACCTCGAGGAAACCTTTGGCGCTCTTCGAAAGTATAGAATGAAGCTGAACCCAACCAAATGCACTTTTGGGGTAACCTCAGGAAAGTTCCTGGGCTTCATGGTATCGGGGCGCGGGATTGAGGCCAATCCAGAGAAAATTCGTGCCATCCAAGAGATGACCGCCCCAAGGTCGATCAAGGAGGTTCAGTGCCTCACAGGAAGGATAGCGGCTCTTAATCGCTTTGTCGCGAGGTCGGCCGAACGATGTTTGCCCTTCTTTCAAACCCTCAAGCAGTCGAAGAACTTCTGTTGGACCTCTGAATGCCAACAGGCATTCGAAGAATTAAAAGGCTACCTTAGCTCACCCCCGCTGCTGGCGAAGCCCGAACCTAGGGAGGAACTATTTTTGTACCTGGCAGTCTCTCCCATGGCCCTCGCAGCTGTCTTTGTCAAAGAAGAAACGAAAGTCCAGCGGCCGGTCTACTACATTAGCCGCGCGTTGAGGGACGCCGAGACCAGGTATACTAAATTAGAAAAATTGACCTACGCCTTGTTGGTTGCAGCTCGGAGACTCCGACCTTACTTTCAAGGGCACACGGTGATGCTACTCACCGATCAACCGATCAAGGCGGTCTTGCACCGAGTTGATACCTCCGGAAGGATGGCAAAATGGGCGATCGAGCTCACAGAATTCGACATCAACTTCAGACCTAGACCGACAGTAAAGGTCCAAATATTGGCAGATTTTATTGTGGAGTGCACCATCCCAGAGGAGGCCGAACCTGAGCAAAGCAGAGTTGACAGTCTGAAGTCTCAACCGAACTCCCCCAACGAAGAGGCCAGTCCCTCTGATTGCTTTTGGACCCTCTATGTGGACGGATCTTCCAACATGGCAGGTGCGGGTGCAGGCCTGATCTTGGTCAGCCCGGAGAGGGTCGTCGCGGAGTACGCTCTGCGTTTCGAGTTTCCCGCAACAAACAATGGAACGGAATATGAGGCTCTGATTGCAGGATTAAGGATCGCCAAAGAGCTGGGAATAGGTCAACTCCGGATACACAGCGATTCCCAACTTGTGGTGGGACAAGTCAGCGGGAGTTATGAAGCACGGGAAAATAGTATGGCCAGGTACCTTGAGAAAGTGAAGGAGCTTACCCCCGCCTTTAGCAGTTTCGACATCAGGCAGATTCCAAGGTCAGAGAATACCAGAGCCGATCTTCTCTCCAAGCTGGCGACATCGGCTCTGGCCGAATTGCCTAAAGGCATCCTTTTTGAAGTTCTAAAACATCCGAGTACAGAAGAACCGCGGCCCGTAATGGAGATCGACCACGAGCCCAGCTGGGTCGACCCACTGATGACCTATCTTAGAGATGGAGTTCTTCCCCGAGATGCGAAGGAGGCTCGGAAGCTCCAAATCAAGCCTCCCGGTACATCCTCTATGAGGGCAAATTGTACAAAAGATCATACTCCTTGCCTCTCTTAAGGTGCCTCCGGCCCTCGGAAGCTGACTACGCTTTATGGGAAGTACACGAGGGAGCTTGCGGGAACCATTTGGGTGCCAGATCTTTATCCCACAAGCTACTCCGCCAAGGGTACTACTGGCCAACAATGCATCATGATTCGATTGAATATGTCAAAAAGTGCGATCGATGCCAGAGATACGCCAACGTCCAGAGACAGCCCGCCACTGAGCTCACACCCCTAAGTGCCCCATGGCCTTTTGCACAGTGGGGGATGGACATCCTTGCCCCTTTCCCATGGCGTCTGGGCAAAGGAAGTTCCTCCTGGAGCGATCGACTACTTCACCAAATGGGTTGAAGCCGAACCATTAGCAAAAATCACAGAAGCAAAAGTACAAGATTTCGTTTGGAAGTCAATTGTGTGCAGGTTCGATCTACCTAAAACCCTAATCACTGATAACGGACGGCAATTCGCAGGAGCAAGATTCGCCGAATTCTGTGAAGATCTAAACATCTCCCACAACTTCACATCAGTAGCCCACCCTCAGGCGAACGGCGAAGCTGAGGTAACTAATAGAATCCTTTTGCAGGGAATTAAGACAAGGCTTGAAAAAGCAAAAGGAACTTGGGCGGACGAGCTTTATCACGTGCTATGGGCGTATCGAACTACCCAGAGGTTACCTACAGGGGAGACTCCCTTTGCTTTAGCCTTTGGTACGGAAGCCGTTATCCCGATCGAGCTTAAACTCCCATCGGCACGAGTCGTGGCATTCGACGAACCCCAAAATGCACAAAGTCTCAGAGCCAACCTCGACCTGCTGGAAGAAAGGCGGGAGATTGCTCAGGTTCGAATGGCAGCCTACAGACAGAAAGTTGCCCGATATTACAACGCCCGAGTCAAGAGCAAAGCCTTTAAAGCAGGAGATCTGGTGCTTCGACGAGCTACTGTCTCGCAACCTCAGGACCGGAGGAAGCTCGCCCCGAACTGGGAGGGACCTTATGAGGTCAAAGAAGTAGTTCGGCCCGGAACTTATTATCTCAAGGAGCTCGATGGAGCCGACCTCCCGCAACCGTGGAGCTCAGAAAACTTACGGATGTACTACCAGTGACTTCGTTTTAGTCAAAATCGCATACCCATGTGTCTTTAGACAATTCAAGCAAACTGTGTCAAAAACAAAAGGGCAATCTCATAAAGTCGAAGGCCCGGTTCCTTTTAGACCGGATGGGGGGAGAGGCCCTACAACGCCCATATGTGCCCCCACAGCCCTATTAGGGACAGGAGGAGAACCTCTCCTAACTTGAGCAAAGTCGAAGGCCCGGTTCCTTTTAGACCGGATGGGGGGAGAGGCCCTACAATGCCCATATGTGCCCCCACAGCCCTGTTAGGGACAGGAGGAGAACCTCGCCCTAACTTGAGCAAAGTTGAAGGTCCGATTCCTTTTAGACCGGATGGGGGGAGAGGCCCTACAACGCCCATATGTGCCCCCACAGCCTTGTTAGGGACAGGAGGAGAACCTCGCCCTAACTTGAGCAAAGTCGAAGGCCCGGTTCCTTTTAGACCGGATGGGGGGAGAGGCCCTACAACGCCCATATGTGCCCCCACAGCCCTGTTAGGGATAGGAGGAGAACCTCGCCCTAACTTGAGCAAAGTCGAAGGCCCGGTTCCTTTTAGACCGGATGGGAGAGAGGCCCTACAACGTCCATATGTGCCCCCACAGCCCTGTTAGGGACAGGAGGAGAACCTCGCCCTAACTTGAGCAAAGTCAAAGACCCGGTTCTCTTAGACTGGATGGGGGGAGAGGCCTTACAACGCCCTAATGTGCTTCCATAGTCATGTCAGGAACAGGAGGAGAACCTCGTCCTGACATGAGCAAAGTCGAAGGCCCGGTTCCTTTTAGATCGGATGGGGGGAGAGGCCTTACAGTGCCCTAACGCGCCCCCACAGCCAGGCTGGTAACGAGGGGAGAACCTCACACCGGCTCGAGCAAAATGGAAGGCCCGGACTCCTACGGGAGTCGGGCTCCGCCGCCGACATCGACTACAGGACAACTTCACCCGGACTCCTACGGGGAGCCGGGCTCCACCGCCGACATCGACTACAGGACAACTTCACTCGGACTCCTACGGGGAGCCGGGCTCCGCCGCCGACATCGACTACAGGATAACTTTACCCGGACTCCTACGGGAGTCGGGCTCCACCGTCGATGTCGACTACAGGACAGCTCCGTCCGGACTCCTACGGGAGCTGGGCTCCGTCACCCGGACTCCTACGGGAGCCGGGTTCCGCCCGCAAGGAAAACTTCACCCGGATTCCTGTGGGAGCCGGGCTCCATCGCCGACATCAGCTACAGGACAACCCCGCTCGGACTCCTACGGGAGCCGGGCTCCGCTGACAACAGCAACTGCCGATAGGCCTTGTCCGGATTCCTACAGGATCCGGACTTCGCCTTTAACCTTGATTGCAAGAAGACTTCGCCCACAACTCCAACTTCAAGAGGGATTCTCCGTTCGGGCTCCCACGGGAGCCGGACTTAGCCTCGACTTCAGCGGAGAGAAACTCCAAGCAAAAAAGGAAGGTAGTGGATCGCAACAGCGATAATCGGAAAGCAAACAGCGCACGAGGCCAACGGGAGCTCGATCCCCGGATTCAAGCCCCAGGAAGGACCCCGGGCCCAGATGGCCCCGAATGAACCTGCAACCATCAACGGAATGACAATTGGGTATCTTCGAACGGCGTAAAAGTCAAAAAGGAGCTCGGCAAATAACAACCCTACGCGAATAAAAGAGATCATCGATGACCTTGGGACGACGTGAAAAAGAAAAGAAGAAAAGAAGGAAGAAAGAAGAAAGGAAAATGAAGAAGTTCGACAGACAACTATTTAATGCGAGATGCAGACGAGGTAACAAAATCTCTTTTTCATTTAACAAGAGTATACGTTACAGGACCGGTGGGTCAGAAAAAAAAAAGAAGAAGAAGATACACGTCATCGCAAGCCTCGCAAACACGGTTCGGGAAGGATGAACCGGAGGCCGCTCGAGCTGCAAACTCCTCTTCCCATCTCTGTCCTTCTCAGTCGCGTTCCCCAGTGCGTGTAACAGCTCTCGCCCCATCTCGCCTCATTCTGTCTCCGAAGTCCCAACCCTAGCGAGAAAAGGGTGGGATAGATCCCCGGAGGCGGTAAGGGCAACGGCGGCAGTAGCAAAGACCTGTTTCAAGAAGAACCGGAGTCACCTTGGAAGTGGTAGCAATGCCAGAGATGTGCCTCATCTCCGAATGCTCCACGACAGCCGCCACCCAAAATGCTCCGGCAAGGTCGGCATGCGCTACTTCCACCGTCCCCGCAACAAGTTCCACTGCCCCATCGTCGACGCCGACTGCCTCTGGTCCCTCGGCCCCGACGGCATCAAGGATCCCACCATAGCTTATGACGACAGCTCTGCCCTCTTGACCGGTATCACCCCGCCTTGCTACTCTAAAATTCGCGGCAGAATAACTTCACCGACAGCCCCCGTTATTAAACCCCTGTTGTTGAAGGAATTCTTCCTTGAGCCCCCTTGAAAACGACGGAGATTCTCACCGACCGCCGTTCTCCTTCTCACCTTCCTCCAAGCCCTAGACATCCCCTCAAGAATGACCTCTGGGGTAGAGGGCATGGCGTGGGAACCCTCAGAGAAGAATTGGGGGGCTGAAGAAGACAAGGACTGGTGTGAGGGAAGCAAGGCTCTCAGGCGAAAGAAAGGCGCCAGGATGAAGCCATGAAAGGACTAGGGGGTTTAAATAGCCGACGGATCCTAGCGCAGTTATGGCGGCGGGTATTCCTGGGCCAACTGGTGCATGCCACGTGTCGCGCTTATCCCCTTCATCGCTATCGAGGGTTGATCGTTCACAAATTCCCGTGGCACGACGCTTGGGATCGCGTTCCGACGGGGGTTCCGAAAAGACTCTTCAGGTCACCTCCACCGAAAAGTGGGCTCTGACGTACACACATTAAATGCCAAAATATCTAGGGGCGGCGGTATGTAGGATTCGAAGGGGCGACTTCGGCTGTGTCCATCTCTCTGTACTTCCTTCGTTCGAAATTCAAACTCGAAAGTAGGGGACTGGTGTTGGGTATAAAATACCCCCAGCCGAAGTCCTCCACAGAATCAACGGCTCCGTCAACAAGGCCAACCTCAAAAGAAATCTCCGCCGGGCTCCCACGGGAGCCGGACTTCATCCTCGACGACCAACAACTTCAGCTACAAGACAGCTCCGCCCGGACTCCTACGGGAGCCGGACCCCGTCGATGACTCCAACGACTGCAGACAGACTTCGTCCGGACTCCTACGGGAGCCGGACTCCGCCAATAATTTCGACCTCAAGAGGACTCCGCCCGGACTCCTACGGGAGCCGGGCTCCGCTCTCAGTATCAACTACTGGTAAGCTCCGTCCGGACTCCTACGGGAGCCAGACTTCACCTTTAACTTTGATTACAGAGGACTCCGCCCGGACTCCTACGGGAGCCGGGCTCCGCTCTCAGTATCAATTGCTGGAAAACTTCGTCCGGACTCCTACGGGAGCCGGACTCCGCCAATAATTTCGGCGGCAAGCAGACTCCGCCCGGACTCCCCCGGGAGTCGGGCTCCGTCCTCAATGACAACTGCTGGTAAGCCTTGTCCGGACTCCGACGGGAACCGGACTTCGCCTTTAACCTTGATGGCAGAGGACTCCGCCCGGACTCCTACAGGAGCCGGGTTCCGCCCGGACTCCCACGGAAGCCGGGCTCCACCCACGACCCCAACCGCAAGGAGGACCCCTCCCGGACCTCTACAGAGGCCGGACTCCGACCGCTGCCGAGCTTCAATCAACAGATCCGTGCCCCCTGGCAGGTCACAATAACAACCATGATCCTGTTCCACTTCCTGTAGCGGATTTCGTGCGGCTCCATCACCCCCTGCGGCGGACCCATTACTCTCTGACAGGCTGTGTCAACGGCCACGATTCTGCTCCGCTCCCTGCGGCAGGTGCTGCGCGACTCCACTACTCCCTGACAACTAGCGGCAACGGACGCCGCTCCACTACCTGCAACAGGCTCTACGTGGTAGGCCATGACAATAGCCACGGGTCTACTCCACTACCCTTCGCAATAAATTCCCCTGACCATGGGCAGCCCACTACCAGACGGTTACAAACGTCGCCATCAATCCGTTGCTTCCTCCGCCTATAAAAGGGAGACCCAGATACGTTATTCTATAAGCTCATTTCTTATCTCAAAACTCTGCTAAATTCTCCGTTCGAGCACTCCATTCTTGTTGAGGCAGAGAACTGACTTGAGCGTCGGAGGGTCTTGCCGGAGTAACCCCACCTCCGGTTTAGACTTCCTTTGCAGGTCCCAGCGGCGACCGCGGCTTCCCCGACTCTAGCTTCTCCGGCGCAAGCAGATTTTTGCACCAACATCTATTATATAGATGTAGCTTGTGTCAATTTTATGAGACCGGTATAGAACTATTACTTGACCTTAGGGCTACTCCTAATTGATGAATGGTTGATCCCATTCTTCTCATTCATTCCTATCCCTTATTGAGTTCATCTCTCTCGAAATTTCTCCATTTACTCTCCTCTACCTCCCTACAGTCAATCATCATCAAGCCCCTAACTCCTCCCTTCCTCTTCCTCCTTTGAAGCGGCTGCAAAGCCCTCTTTTTGATCGCTGCGGCCAAAATAGCCCCTCTATTTTTTGCTTCTCCTGATCTAAGATTAACCCATTCTTTTTTGATGAAAACTGCTACCTCTAACCATGATTCTCTAGCCTTTGCTGGTGCTGATGAGACCCTCTATCACCCTTCTTTTCTTCTTTAAGCCAAGCCCTACTCCTCTGATTTGCAACTAACTTGAGACCTAGTTTGGCCCTATTCTTTGACCATTGCGGGCATAGCTTAATCGTTACAAGCCATAGCCATTATCATTGCTAAGCCTCTAAGCTAGTTATCATGTTTTGTCGGAGCACAATAAACCCCCATCCTCTCTTTTATCTCTCTCTTCCTTTTTCTCCTTTATGTTCTTCTCTTTTTCTCTCTTTATCTTCTTATTTTTTTTCTTCTATTTTGCTCCATAGTTTTTCTCTTTCTATGGACTTTCTTTCACTTCTACTTGATATTCTCTCCTTGTTTTCTCGACCTATGGACTAGATACTCATCTCCTATAATTTCTTCCTATGACCAATAGATCAAGGCCAAACCCCTAATTGGATCCAAACTAAGTCTTTTACTCTTCTCTCTATTTTTTATTTTCTCTCATTTCTATTTTGATTGAGGGCTAATAGAGTTTGTTGTTATGATAAGAGTCTCCAACTCCAAAGGAGAATCAAATCTAGAGATTGAGCCACACATACAAGGTAAACATGGTAAATCTTATTTTGCTCTTTTTTTCTGAAAATTAAAATCCCTAATTAGCCTTTGAAACTAGAAATTTGATAGGATATGAAGTCTTAGAAGGGTGTCACAATTTTAAGATTTTAAAGTGAAAAGTAGGATTAAAGAAGTAGGCCAAAGCATGGAGTCACCAATGATAACATTAAAAGCATTAATAGTAACATTGGAAAATAACAAAGGAAACTTCATATTTTCTATCATTTTTACTTCATTAATCAAATTCATACTCCTCTTATCATAAATTCTATATTCACCATCGTTAAAGACCACAAAAAATTTCTTCCAAAATTTATTAGATATATGTAATATCTTGTTTCTAAAAATTCAAGAATAAATTTAGTGATAAAATATTTTCATTTCAAAAAATACAAATCAATTTACAATAATACTAATTTATCATAAAAATAGTCATAAGTAATTAACAATGAAAACTATTAGTTATACAATAATGTATAGATGGCAAATGATTTGTTGACTTCACGCTAAGAGAAGTTACTGTAAATTGGTTGCTAATTTTATTTGAAAATTTTTAAAAAAAATTAGGACTTGAAACTAAGGATTGTAATCACAACCCTCTGCCCAAGATATGATGGAGGAGATAAGGCTATTGTATAGATGTAGCTTGTGTCAACTTCGTGAGACCGGTATATAACTATTGCTTCACCTTAGGGTACTCCTAATTGATGAATAGCTGATCCCATTCTCCTGATTCATTGTTCTCTCTTATTAAGTTCATAATTGATTCTCGAATTAAACTCTTTTAATTCTGGTATGTCCACAAGTCAAGATTGACGTCTAGCAATATATCATGACTATCCAAAAGATTTAAAATTTGATGAAAATATCAAAATTATCCTTCTATGGTGAGTTACCGTGCAATTCAATCCTTCGCTTACACAACATCCCGAAAAGACCATGGTATGAAAATATGTCAAACCCAAATAACTGTCTATATGTATTTCGATCTGATGATGATGACTCGATCAATGAACCAGTAAAAATTATTTTTACTATTCATCCCTGCTCTGGCTAGAGTTCTCAGAGTCATCATCCTATGAGATCACATAGGATGTTCTCTCCTCCTACAAGGAGTGATCGATTTCTTATTGACCACTCACAACCTTCATGCATACTTCACCATACCCAGAGTATCCCACATACATCTCAAAATAGTATGCTAGAAAATAAACCAAAGTAAGGATCCATGTACATAAGGCACTATAGTGATCTCAGGTCAAAGGATCACATGCACCACTCCCACTGAAGAACCATCTATTGATATGCTGTAAGGCTCCATCAGATATTCTTTTGACAGATCAGTTTAGAGAACTCATTCTCTAATGAGCACCTATATTTTTGTATTAGTGTCACCACACAAGTGGTTATGACATCAACCACCCTCTCCATTGAGCATACATAGGATGTACCAGTCTTATTAGTATCATCGATCTCCTACTCGATGATCCAACGACTGAAAATATTTTAGATTAGGACTATCAAGATTTTAGATCTCACTGGCATGATCTCATCATGGCCCTAAAATTATTGTCCTAATCTATAAGGTTTATTATAATCATAAAAATATGATGCGGCAAATGATAAAACATAATATCTCATAAATAAAAAATAACTAATATCATACAAATGAGTAGGAAGAAAATAAAGAAAAGTGCCTTCGCATCCCTTTGCAATTAGCTTGTAGGGTACTATTCTTTCACTAAGGACCAGCAGCTTATTTATGAAGAATCCACAAATTTATGGAGTTTACAGACTCCAATTTTCAGTCAAATTATGACAACAGTAAGAGCATGTTGGGATATATTTGTACCTTAAATGGTGGAGCAATCTGTTGAAAAAATTTCAAGCAACACATCGTGGCCGACTCTACATCTGAGGTGAAATGTATTGCAGCATCCGATACTATAAAAGAAGCTGTGTGGTTATGAAAGTTCATCGATGAGCTCGGAGTGGCACCCTCTCTCGATGACTCTATCTTGTTGTACTGCAATAGCACTGGCGTCATTGCTCAAGTGAAGGAACCAAAGTCACATCAGCAGATCAAGCACATTCTGTGCTGCGACCACCTGATCCGAGAAATCATGGATCGAGGTGACGTCAAGATTCAAAAGATCGACATAAAGAAAAATTTGGTGACCTATTTACTAAAGGCTTGGTGTCAAGGAGTTCGAAGATTGTATATCAAAGATGGGTATACGATACTATACCAATTGGCTTTAGTCCAAATAGGAGTTGTCGGAAATTGTGTCTCAAAGTCAATCGTCAGTCTATTGAGGGTTGTGCTAATCATTATAATTATATATGAATTATTAAATAATAAATATTATTTGATTTTTTCATCACTCTGTGTGCATCTTATTTAAACTCCTGATTTATGATGAAATCCTTAGGACTATTTGAATCGATATAGGAGGATATATCGTTTAGTCCTTAAATCCTACTTCACGACCCAATGGTATTATTGGATGATGCTATATCAAGTATAGGTTATTATGTGCTATGTATGTTGGTTGTCCTCTTAACCAAGGAGTGTAGAGACACTGGAATGACATACAAGTGAGATATAGAAGTACATCTCACTGAACGTGACCAACTACTGAGCACTCTGCTGTCAAGAGTAGCTCATGAAGGATATGAGTATAAGTGTCCTTCCGATCTGAGATCATCATGGTGACTGACAAACAACTCACTATGCTTTAGTATCGGACTACCTGAATTTCTAATTCAGTAATAAAATTTTTTTGGCACAGTCAAGTATTTGCAAAGTCAGTGTGTGAGTCGAGATGGAATTGACCTCTCTAAATAAATAAGAGTTAATACATCAGTGTGTTTCAATTTAATAAAATCTCGATCAGGATAATCCATGTGATAGATTTGAAAAGGTGAAATATAATGTGAATGATCTTTTCAGCATTGACAGTTAAACCCTTTGGTCACCTTGAGCATTAGGGTCAAATAGATAAATTATACAGTAAGCATACGCCAAAAGATTCTTGAATATTGCTTTGCAATCTTTCAACCTATCTGGATGTCAGGTACCATTACTAGATGATCATTTTGATTGGTATAAAAAGTTTGTTCCTGTACTACTGACTTAGGTTCGAATCTATAGGGTCATATTCAAAAAAAATTTCTGACTGATCGTGTGGCTGATCGACAATTGAGAATCATTCTAAGGTATAATCATCAATTCGATTGATGATTAATCTGTACAAGAGTTACAATAAATTAATTTATTAATTATTGATAAATTATAGATGGATTGATTAGTGATTAGATTACTAATTAACTCAATTTGATTAAGTAATGAGGTTTGGATTAAATCTAATTGAATTAAATTCAATTTGATTTGACACTACAATGAAAGAGTATTTTTACGATGGAATTATTTGTAATGCAAATATTTTCATCACCACTAATTATATTTATGATGAAAAAAATTAATCATAAATAATAAAATATTTACGATAAAAATAATTTTTTGTTATAAATAGTTGCTATCAGTGATGAAAAAATTATTCCATCATAAATAATATATCATTTATTTTAATTTTAAACTTTCAAATATTCATGATAAAAATATTTTTATCATAAATAATTTAAGTATTTATGATAAAAATATTTTTTTATCAAAAATAAGATTATTCTTAATGCAAATATTATCATCATCAATATTTAAAAAAATAAAAAATTTAAAAAATTTAAAATTATAGATTATTTGTGATAAAATTATTTCATTATAAATAATTGAGTATTTGAGATGAAATTTTTTTTATCATAAATACTTGATTATTTATGATAAAAATATTTTCATCGTCAATAGTTAAAAAAATCAAAAATTAAAAAAATCAAAAATTATTCATTATTTGTGATAAAATTTTTTTATCATAAATAAAAACTTTTTATGATAATTTTTTTATCATAAATACTTGATTATCTATGATGAAAATATTTTCATCATAAATAGTTAAAAAAAATTAAAAATTTTAAAAAATTAAAAATTACTCATTATTTATGATGAGATTTTTTATCATAAATAAAAAATTTTTTATGATGAAAATTTTTTTATCATAAATATTAGATTATTTATGATAAAAATATTTTCATCACCAATAGTTAAAAAAATTAAAAATTTAAAAAAAATAAAAAATTACTCATTATTTGTAATGAAAATTTTTCATCATAAATAAATAGTTTTTATGATAAAAAAAATTTATCATAAATACTCGATTATTTATGATGAAAATATTTTTATCATCAATATTTAAAAAATTTATAATTTAAAAAAAATTAAAAGTTGCTTATTATTTGTGATGAAAATTTTTCATCATAAATAATCAAGTATTTAAGATAAAAATTTTATTTTCATCCTAAATACTTTTATTTATGATGAAAATATTTTCATCGCCTATATGTAAAAAAATTAAAAATTTAAAAAAATTATAAAATTTAAAATTTTGATTTTATGTAAGATAACTGTATCTATTTTTTATAGCAGTTGTATACATTTTTTATCCTTTTACATGGTAAAGAAGCAAATATAAGTTATGATCCAGATCGAACTTTTTGTATGAAAAAATTATATAAAAGTAGATAATATTCGTGGATTAGAATGAATAGATCCTTTTGAATGAAATAAGCTATATGTTTATTTGTGACGTAAAATTCATCTGTTCATCGCTATCATTATTACTAGTGATATCAATGAATCTTTCTGATGGAGTATCTACTTTAAGCTACGTGAAAGGAGCCTCCTTTCATGCAGAAATTATATAGTTAAGCAGCACATTCTAGCATAACTTTCACGATCTGAAAAGATACTGTACTTTCTACATCGATCGATGCTCAAATATATCTCTATAAGAGTTTCAATCATGAGGAGACAAACAATACGAGCACTCATTTTCTTAGTAATAAAAGTATAAATATGAACTTGTGCTTTATAACACAATTTGTATTACTACAGATCTGCTTTGATTCTGGTTAATTGCTAAATCTTTGATGCTCACACAATTTTTTTTGAATTTTTTAAGCTCGATCCTTACATGTATGCAATATATGAGCTTCTGGATCTCTAACTTTCTGTCTCTACCCTATCCTCCAAGTCTCAATCTTGATGGATTTTTCTCACGATCTCAAAATCACTGCGATGTTCTCATACTTTGACTTTCAGAATGAAAACTCTAAAAAGAAAACGAGCTCCTTAGAGATCAAAGATCTTAAAGCTATCGATCTCCCATAGTATCTATTCCATTACGGAAGCTGAATAGCTGTTCTTATAACAATTATTAGCGACATAAATTAAACTTTTCGTCATAATTATATTTTTTATGTACGTAATTTTTTTTACAGAGAAAAAATTTTTTTGGAGAAAAAATCATAAATTAACTATTTATATAAAATATTTTTGATTAATAAAAAACTAATTTTTTGATAAATTTATTTTGAAAATTTTTTTATAATAAAAATTTTTTAGATTAAAAAAATTAATTTTATTTTCTATTATGAATATTTTTTTAATGTTATTTTTTTTGTTAAATTTTTTGGATGGAAAATTTTTTTGGTGAAAAAAATTCAAAATTATTTTTTTTATAAAATTATTATTGGAAAGATATTTAATTATTAATGATGTAAAATAAATTTTCATCATAAATAGTCTTTAAATTTTTTATAAATTTTTTTATGAAAATATATTTGTGATGTAAATTTATTTTTTATCAGCAATCATATTTTAAAAATATTATTTTAATCAATTTTTATGAATAAAAATTTGTTAATGAAAAAAACTATTAGCGATGAAAAGGTATTTTTGTAAAAAACATTTTAAAAATATATTTTTTTAATTTTTTGAAGAAAAAATTTTAGAGGAAAAAAATTTTATTGGACGGTATTTATTAGTGACAGAAACTAGATTTCCATCGCTAATAGACTTATTAATGATGAAATTTTTTTTCATCACTAATAATTTATTTTTGGATAAAATTTTTTTAGAGAAAATTTTTTTTTAGTGAAAAATTTTTTTAATGGAAATTATTGACATTGAAAATAATTTTTTATCACTAATAATATTATTAGTGATGAAAATTTTCATCGCTAATAATTTTGCATTAATTAGATGTCAACTCGACGTCTCTTCGTGCGAAACCCTGTTCTTCCCTCCTCCCTCTCTGCTCTCCCCTCTCCAAGCTCTCCCCTCTCCCCTCTCCGATCGAGCTCTCCCTCTCCGAGCACTCCCCCACTCTCTTCCCACCGGTGAGTGCATCTCCACCGCGCCGCCATTGCCATTCGCATCATTGCCGTGGGCTTCTTCGATGCTGCCGTTGCCGTCCGTCGGAGGTAAGGGTTCTTTCCACCCTTTTTTTTGGTTGATCAAGCCACCGAGGGGCGGAGGGGGTTGCGGGGGTGGGAGTGGATGACCGAGGGTAGCATGGTGGCTGGGGGTTTGGGGGGCGGAGGGGGTTACTAGGGTGGGGGTGGGCGGTCGGGGGCGACACAGGGGCGGGGAAGGGGTCGAGGGGCGACCGGGGGCGACACGAGGGCAGGGAGGGGGCCATGGGCGGCAAGGGGCAACATGGGGGAGGGACGGGGTTGGCCAGCGGAGGGGGTTGTAAATAATCGATAATTTAATTAAAATTATTAAAATTTTTTAATAAGTTTAAAAATAATAAAATTTTTTTTAAATTATTAATGATGAAAATATTTTCATCATAAATAATCGATAATTTATTAGTGATAAAAATTTATATAAAAATTATCATATTTATGATGAAAAATTTAAGTCGTTAATATTTTTTTAAATTTAAATTTTATAAAAATTTTTAATTAAATTAATTACGATGAAAGTATTTCATCATAAATAATTATTTTTTATTAATGACATAATATTTCATCATAAATTACTCTTTTTTATGACTAAAATTTTTCATCATAAATAAATTTTGAAAAAAAATTTAACAATGAAAAATTTTTGTCGGTAATATCTATTATTGGCAATGTTGCCCAGCTATGTAACCCAAGAGGGAGGATGAATTAGATTTTTAAAAAATTTAACGTTAATTTAGAACTATGAAGATTAAATAACAATAAGCAGGATATATGTAGAGAGTGATTTAAGCAAGGTGTAGAGATTAGATGCAAGAATGCAAGTAGATAAGAAAATTTAGAAAGAGAGCAAGTAAGCACAACATAAACAAACAAGATTTATAGTGGTTCGGTGCCAACCTTGCACCTACATCCACTCTCCAAGCTTCTACTTGAAAATTCAAATCCACTAAATCATATTCAACAAGAATACAACATCGGTACCTCCGACTTTAGCTATTTCAAGCTAGAATATTTATTTTCAAGTACAAACCAACCCAATACAATCCGATTCAAGTTCGGACCAACCTTTTCAAGTTTTAAAATCCTTCCAAAACTAAAGATCAAGACAAAACAGAGTATGTGAGTTAATCACACGAAAATACAAATTTAGCTCCTTTAATGAGCAAATAAAACTTTAAATGCACTTTACACAATAAGAAGGAAGCTTTTCTGATTTTTCTCAAGGTGGTTGAAGACTTGAATAAGCTCTTAAGGGGTTGGTGAACTTGAAATGAAAGCTTCTTTAACTTCAAGAGGGCTCTTTGCTTAGGGCTGAAAATGAATGCTTGAAAAACCTTCAATCTTACTTCTTTTTCCCTCCTTTAAGTGCCTTTATAGCTTCAACAGATGATAGAGAGAAATCTGGACTGAAATAGAGCCGTTGGAGATCATTAAAAGAGCATTAAATACAGTCAAAACGAGTTGAAAACTAATCGTTGCAGAGTTTTTCCGTCACAGGGATCGACTCATATGGTCAACTCATGCACATGGTGACTCATGGGGTCGACTTCTGTGGCACAGAACAGAAAATGACTGTTCTGTAATTTTGATGTACACTGCAACAGAGGTCGACTCATAGGGTCGACTCATGCACAGGGATCGACTCATGGGTCGACTCAATTGGGTGTGTCAGTCAAAAAATTAGCGTACCGTTCAGTCCCTTTTGATATGAGTCGATTCATGGGGTCGACTCAATTTTATAAACATGATTTTCTTTCAAAATATACATCCAAAAATTTTAAAATTACCTCCAATAGATCACAAATCTTCTGTTCTTGCTCTTGAGACTTTCGAGTTAGAATTTGATGAAATTATGATTTTGCCCCTGATAAACAATAAATCTTTTTCTAAGGCAAAATCATTAGTAACCCTCTCAAATACTTTGTAATCATCAAAATCAATTCAAGGAGCAACAATCTCTCCCTTTTTGATGATGATAAAATATTTGAGCAAAAGCAGAGTATAACATATATAAAGCATTGAACATGAATTTCAAATTTATGAAGATACATCACTTAAACATCATAGCCAGTTATTTGAATGAAATGTATCATGACTAGTTTGAAGATCAATTTGAAATTTGCTTATAAGATCATTTGCTTTGATAATTTTGCTTATTGCTCTCGATTCTATTTCTCTATTGCTTATTGCTCGATCTCGATTTTTGATTCTCTACTCTTCTTTTTTGACCGCATCAATTAAGATCTTAAGGGATTTTGAAAAGAGAAAAGGATAGCATAAAGGATATATTTTCTTTACTCTCCCTTTTTGATACCATATTTTATTTCTTTACTCTCCCTCTTTGATTATTTATTTCTCTACTCCCCTCATTATAGCAATCATAAAGGACATATCAATTAGCTCATATAGAAGATATTGCTATTCATAATATTTCATAGCATAAACATGAGTTATTTTTCATATCTCATAATTAAGACAATTCACTTGATCCCAATCATAAATATTCATTGAAATTCAAAGCATATAAATATATATATATATCCAAAATGTGACTGAATACATAGGTATCCCAATACATATGAGTCAACTCAAAATACAAAAGTCATGAATAACAACTATCCAAGAGTCAATCAGCTAACAAATACAAAGGCCATATGATAGATCCTAGACATAAAAGACTAACTATTCTAGATCTAATATATATCATGGCTGGAGGCATCAGAATCAGAAGAGTCTGAGATATGATGAGGAGATGTAGGATCAAATCCATGGGCACGACCTCGACCACGTCTGCCTCGGCCATGGATAGAAGTACCGGCACGAGTAGAGGGGCGAGAAGATCTAGAGCCTGAAAAGCTATGGACTGTGCTAGGAGAGAAAGTCTGATGGTGTCCAATTATTCTAAAGCTCTCGTTATGGACTACATCAAGGCATCAATCTGAGTAGAGATAGCCTCACTGGAGTCCCTGATCTCTCTCCTCAAAAAGTCAAATCCACCCTCCAAAACTCCTCGAAGTCTAGCCACCTCTGCAGATAGATTGGAGACCTCTGTGATGTCCTCATGCGGCTGGGGATGGGCTAAGACTAATACTTACCTCTGCAAATCTAGAACTCTGCCCGTCAATCTCAAAACACATCCCTCAAGCTCTTCAAGTCGTATGGACTGAGCTGTGAGCATCTGAAAAATAGTTGAGATATGAGGAATCAAAGTCTGGTCTGAGTCATCCTGAGATGTCGACCTCTGAGCAAAAACTGAGGTGACAAACTGCTGAGATAAAATGGATCTGATCATCTGCAAGTCTGAACTCTAAAGGATGTACCTTGCTCCCTGACTGTGGAACTGAAGCATGCCTCCTCACTGACACTAAGGGACCAGCCTCGTGATCAGACACAAACTGAATATCAGGAGATACTCTGTGATCACGAGGAGGTGAAGACAGTCTCTTCTCCTCTGCTCTCTCCTCAACACTCTTTGACCAACCACCATCAGTCTTTGAAAAACTCATGTGGTGCAGTGTGTGGCGGTTGATGGTGTCAGAGTGTGATAATTTGGTGACTACCTCCCCCTCAAAACAGACTCCAAACTTTCTAAAGACCAGGGTGAGTGCCATACCATAAGGCAACTGAGCCTTAGACCTGTTCAGGGTCTCTCTCATGGCCTCAAATATCAAAGCAGGAAGGTTCAAGGGGGTCTGGGTGATCACATGGTACATGATGCAAATATCCCTACCAGATAAGAGGTCTTGTCTGCCACTCCTAGGGACAAAAAATTTGGTAACCATGTGATGCAAAAGCCTCATCCCAATTGAAAAAATTTTTGCTTCTAATTTATTCAAATTTCCAGTAAATGCTCTCCCTAAAATAGCACTTAATCCTTCTTCTTTGATTGGGAGTTCCATATGAGTATAGCCTTCACAAGGCAAGTGTAAGATTTATCCCAAATGCAATGGATCAAGAACAATGTTAACACCTTTCACTAAGAATTTTACTATTCCATTGCAGTAACTCAAATTTAAGTAGAATTTTCTGACCAAATCAACATAAGTATTTTCTTTTAATAAACAGTAAAACTTTCATCTTTGATTTTTAATCTTTGATCCAATAGAGAACCCTTCTTTTTCAAAAAATTTGAAATCTATATTCTTTCTGGATTTTACTTTTTGAGAGAGGTACCTTGCTTGGACTGAGTGGAGACTGTGAAGAAGCTGGAGTAGGACCTGAAACTAGAGTTGGAGCAGAAGAGGGCTTGACAGCCATTCTTTTTCTGCGCACATCTTTCTCTAACCCTCGAACAGATTTTTTTCTCTACGGTAGCTTTGATTTGGGAGCCATTTTGGATAGAAGAGACTTGCAAATAGCTTAGAAGAGTTGATGAGTGGTAGAGTGGAAGATATTTTTAGAAGAAAAGCAAAGATTTTGGGGAGATAGACCGTCGATTTGGAGAAAAGGGTTTGAAGCTAGGGTAAGCTCGAATCATTCAAACGAAGAAGAAAGAGAAGAGAGATTTAAATCCTAAAGAGGCGATTTAAAGGAGAAAATTCAGTGGGAAGAGATATTTTGAGATGAGAGAGAAGAGAGGGAGAGCTTTCGTTCGGTGGGAGAAAGAAGAAGGGTAAGAGTCAGCTCAACGAAAAATTTTTCAATAAAAAGAGAGCGCCCAAAAGATTTTGTCAAAAATTACAAGTTTACCCTAGGATCGATCCAGGGGGTCGACTCATGGCACAAAAAAATTCAAAAGAATGATGGAAAAACTTCAAAAAAAAAAAAAAACTTTGAGAGAAGGGTGTTTACCCAGAGATTGATCATGTAAAGGATAGTTTTGAGCTTTTGAGCTCTTAAGAAAAAGAAAAGATGAGAATTGAGCTCAACAAATTTGGTTCAATGAATTTTTGGCATTAAGAACTTGAAATCAGAGAGATACTTAAGCTGATGGATCAAGGATTCCTAGTTCTCTCCTAATTTTACAAAATCTATCTTCAATTAAGGCCTTGGTAAAGATGTCAGCTAATTATTTTTCAGTACATACATAATCAAGAATTATATTATTATTTTGGACATGTTCTCTTATAAAATGATGTCTAATTTTAATATGTTTTGATCTAGAGTACTGAATTAGATTTTTAGTTAGATTAATAGCACTAGTATTATCACATCTTATGAGAGTTTTATTGAGTTTGATGCCAAAATCCTCAAGTTGTTGCTTAATCCACAAGATCTGAGCACAACAACTTCCGACTGTAATGTATTTGGCCTCGGTCGTAGACAGTGCTATCGAGTTTTGCTTCTTGCTAAATCAAGAGATTAAGTTAACTCTAAGAAATTGGTAAGTTTCACTAGTACTTTTTCTATCTAATTTACATCCAGTAAAATCGATATTTGAATATCCTATTAAGTCAATTGATGAGTCTTAGAATACTATAATCCTAGAGTTTGTGTACCTTTTAAATATTTAAGAATTTTTTTAACTGTATTTAAGTGTGATTCTTTTGGATTTGATTTAAAGCAAGCACATAAACAAATACTAAATATAATATTTGGTCTACTAGTAGTTAAATACAATAAAAAATCAATCATCCCTCTATAAAGTTTTGAGTCTATATTTTTATCTCCTTCATCCTTGTCAAGCTTACATGATGGGCTCATGGGTGCACCAATTACTTTGGAGTTCTCCATTCCAAATCTTTTGAGTAGTTCTCATGTGTACTTGCTTTGGGTGATGGAGATCCCTTCCTTTGTTTGTTTGATTTGGAGTCTGAGGAAGAATGTAAGTTCTCCCATCATGCTCATCTCGAACTCTCCCTGTATGAGTTTGGCAAAATCTTGACAAAGAGTTCCATTAGTAGATCCAAAAATAATGTCATCAACGTATATTTGTATAACTAAGATATCATCGTGATTTCTTTTAATGAAAAAGATTATATCTATATTTTCTCTTGAAAAACTATTCTTAAGCAAGAATTTACTTAACCTTTCATACCAAGCCCTAGGTGCTTGCTTTAGACCATATAGAACTTTATTTAATTTAAAAATATGATTAGGAAAAGCATGATTTTCAAAATTGAAGGATTGTTCTATAAAAATTTTTCAGTAATATAACCATTTAGAAAAGTACTTTTGACATCTATTTGGAATAATTTAAAATTTATAAAGCATGCATATGCAAGTAAAAACCTAATTGCTTCTAATCTAGCAACAGATGCAAAGGTCTCATCAAAATTAATTTTCTCTTCTTGATTATAACCTTTTGTAATCAATCTTGCTTTATTCCTAATTATATTTTTATGTTCATCCAGTTTATTTCTATATACTCATTTTGTGCCAATTACTGGATAATTTTTAGGTCTTGATACTAAAGTCCATACATTATTTCTTTCAAATTGATTAAGTTCTTCTTGCATTGCATTTATCCAATTATAATCTTTTTCAGCTTCATTTATAGTTTTAGGTTCAAGATGAGAAACCAATACAAAATGATTGTATGCATCTCTAAGTGAAGAACGAGTTTTTACTCCATGTGTAGGATCCCCAATGATTAGTTTTTTGGGATGATTGTGATCATACCTCCATTCTTTGGATAGATCATTTGTACCTTGAGATTGTTCTTATTGTTCTTCACTTTCATCATCCTGTTTGTTTTTATATTTTTTCATCATTTTGAATTGTTGAGTCTTTTAGGGTGAGCTCCTTCATCCCTTCTATATGAGGATCTGCATCATCAATACCTTCATTCTTCTTTGAAGGAAGATCATTAGTCTCACCAAAAATAATATGTATTGACTCCTTTACTACTAAAGTTCTTTTGTTAAAAACTCTAAAAGCTTTGCTAGAAGAGAAATAACCAAGAAAAATAGCTTCATCGGATTTTGCATCAAATTTTTTTAATCTTTCTTTATCATTGTTCAAAACAAAACATCGGCAACAAAAAATGTGTAAATATGCAATATTTGGTTTTCTTCCTTTCCAAAGCTCATAAGGTGTTTTCTTTAGTATTAGTCTAATTAAAGTATGATTTAATATGTAACATGCCGTATTAATTACTTCTGCTCAAAAGTACCTTGGGAGGTTGCTTTCACATAGCATGGTACGGGCCATTTCTTCAAGGATCCTATTTTTCTTTCTACTACCCTATTTTGTTGGGGTGTCCTAGGTGTTGAAAAGTTATGATCAATACCTTTTTCATCATAAAACTTTTCAAAATCTTGATTTTCAAATTTGGTTCCATGATCACTTCGAATATGTTGAATTGAAAAACCTTTTTCATTAGTAACTTTTGATAAAATTTTGAGAACACATGAAAAGTTTCATCCTTATGTGCCAAAAAAAACCCATATAAAATGAGAGAAATCATCAATAATTATAAAATCATATCATTTTCCATCCAGACTAGTAGTTCTAGTGGGTCCAAATAAATTCATGTGCAATAATTTTAATGGCCTAGAAGTTGAAATAATATTTTTAGATTTGAATGATACTTTTTTTATTTACCTAGTTGATATGCATCACAAATTCTATCCTTTTCAAAATTTAATTTAGGTAAACCGATAACCAATTTCTTTTAATAAGTTTTGAAAGTGAATGCATGCTAATATGTGCAAGCCTATGGTACGAAAGCTAACTAGTCTCATTAATTTTGGCATTCAAGGCTACTAGGTATTGTATGCTTATCTTGAAAAGATCATTCAAATCTACCATATAAATATTACCATGTCTATGCCCAACCAATTTAATGCCTTCCTCATTGGGACTAGTTACTATGCATAATGAAGATTCAAAAATGATTTGTACCTTTTGTCACAGAATTGATTAATGCTCAATAGATTATGTTTTAAACCATCTACTAACAAAATATTTTCAATATACTTGGAGGGAGTGATACCAATGTTACCTATACCGATGATTTTTTCTTTGCTATTATCTCCAAAGGTGACCATCCCTCCATCTTTTGCATCAAGTATGATGAATTAGATGTTGCCCAGCTATGCAACCCAAGAGGGGGGGGTGAATTGGGTTTCTAAAAAATTTAAGCTTAACTAATTACTTATGAAAAGTATTTGTTAAAAGCTTGATGAATGAGGAGAAAGATTTTAGTTCAAGATTAATTATCTAAAGCAAGAATGCAAGGATATAATAAAGAAATAAAGAGAAACAATAAAGCACACCACAAACACAAGGATTTATAGTGGTTCGGTGCCAACCTTGCACCTACATCCACTCCCCAAGCTCCTACTTGAGAATTTCAATCCACTATACTTGTATTCAACCCGAATACAAACGTCGGAAACTCCGACACTAGCTATCCCAAGCTAGTCCACTTATTTTTCGGGTACAAGCCAACCCAATACACTCCGATTTCAGGTTCGGATCAACCTTCCCTTGTTTTGGAAACCCTCCAAAAACAAGAACAATTACTCACAAAGAGTAAGACAGTTTAGAGCATAAATAAGTACAAGAATAACTCCTTAAATGAGCGAATATAACATTAAATACACTTTACTCAAATGAAGAAGCCCCTTTTGGATTTCCTCAAGGTGGATGAAGAGTTGAATGAACGCTTGAGGAATAGGTGAGCTTTGATTGAAGCTTCTTGAAGGCTTTGAAAGAGCTCTTGATCAAGGTTGAAAAGTTGGCTTGAGAAACCCTCTCTTTGAATACTCTTGAATGCCCTCTTGAAAAATCTCTCGTATGTCTCTTGTGTGTATTGTTGATCCCCTTGTATCTCTCGTGTATATTGTGGATCCCTTTTTATTTTCCACCTTTTGAAACCTTTTATAGCTTTAAGAAACAAGGAAAAAATTTTAGGCAGAAAAAGAGCCGTTAGAGCATTTAAAGTGAGCATTAAAGGCAACTAAAACGGGCAAAAAACTAGCCATTGCGGATAATTCCCATCTCAGGGGTCGACTCATGAGTCGACTCATGCTTCAGGGGTCGACTCATGAGTCGACCTCTGTTACAAAGACCAGAGATTTGGGTTTCTGGATATTTTGGCCCAAAACAGCAGAAGTCGACTCATGAGTCGACTCATGCCTTGTGGGTCGACTCATGAGCCGACTCACAGGTCGTGCCAAGCCAAAAAATCAGCGTGCCAAGGGAAATTTTAGCGTGCCAAGCAGCTCATTTTGCCATGAGTTGACTCATGAGTCGACTCATGCACTTCAAACATTCATAACTTCAAAAATATAAGTCCAAAAATAATGAAATTTTCACCAATAGATTACAAATCATTTGTTCTACCAAATGATACTATCAAATCAGGATTTTAGTAAAATTATGATTTTGCCCCTGAAGAGCATAAAGACTTTTTCAAATAAAAATATTTGTATCCCTTCAATCTGCTTTGTAATCATCAAAATCAATCTAGGAGCAACAATCTCCCCCTTTTTGATGATGAAAAACACTTGAACAAAAGCATTTATGTGAATGCATTATAGATTTATATGCTTGAAAAGAGTATGATTCTTTTGGCATGTGATATAAATGGTCATATGCAAGAATAGTTTGCCCATTTGCTTAAAGATTTGAAGATATGCTCATTGGATTATGTGATTTTGGTGTTAGAGCAGAAAACTTGTTTTTGTTATCAGATCAAACTGTATTTTGAAAATTTGCTCATTCTCATTTGATTTTAGTTTTAACATCAGAGCAAAAAATAATTATGTGCTTTAATTGCTTTTGATACAAAAAATAATTATGTGTGCCAAAGTATGTTTAAGAGTTGATTTGGAAAGTGTATTAGATCATTTTGAGTTTAAGATGTATCAAAGCAAGAGAAAAATAAATTTTGCAATGTATCGGAGCAAGAAAAATAATTTTACAATGTTATCAGAAAAAAATTTTACAATGTATCAGAGCAAGTTAAAAATTTTAAGATGTATAAGAGTAAGTTAAATTTCTTAAGATGTATCAAGGCAAGTTGAATTTCTTAAGATGTATCAAGGTAAATAAAATTTCAAAAGATGTATCAGAGCAAGTTGGAATTTTGAAGTATATCAGAGCATATTTAAATTTTTAAAGCAAATCAGAGCATATGTAACGAAGTAATTTAAAAGTTACTTATTTGCATTGTACTTAGCATTGTACTTTTGATATTGTTCTTTAAATTCTCCAATTCATTCATTAATTTCTCATAATTTGTAGTTTTGTTTTGATGGGTTGCTTTTTCTTTAATTGCTCATAATTTATGATTTTGCTTTTGATGGGTTGCTTTTTCTTTAATTGCTCATAATTTATGGTTTTGCTTTTGATGGATTGCTTTTTCTTTAATTGCTCATAATTTATGGTTTTGCTTTTGATGGATTTTTTTTTTTTTTAATTTCTCTCCCTTTTTGACATCATCAAACATGGTTAACTCCTCCTTTTTCTGAAACATTCTTTAATTTCTCCCCCTTTAGAGTTTATCACAGATATTTGCTCCCCCTTAATACAGCAATTATTAACAGCAAACAACAACAAAGAGAAGAAATATTTCAACAAGGAGAATATATATAACCAAAATATGATCGACATCATTACAAAAGGTAGAAATATAAGTAAAAGATGATACCATAAAACCATAATTGTTTCAATACATAGTTCATAATATAAAAGTCAACCAGCTAATTGTCAATACATGGCCCCAAAATATAGATCCTAGAACAAGACACTAACACCTAGGATCTAGTAATGATCAAGACAAGTCATGGATCGGAGTCATCAGATGTGGGATGAGAAACTGATGGATCTCGATCAGAAGTGCGTCCTCTACCCCGTCTGCCTCTGGCATGAGCAGGAGAGCGAGATGAACTGGGTGGCTGAGAACGTTGAGAGGCTAAGGACTGAACAGAAAGGGTGAGTCTGATGGAATCAAGTACGTTCAGTGCTCTGGAAACAGACTGAAGTAGAGCAGTGAACTGAGTGGATGCATGCTCACTCGATCCTCGAATCTCTTTCCTTAGTAACTCATATCCACCCTCTAGTGCTCCTCTGAGCCTGCCAGCCTCTGCAGTGAGGTCTGTGACCTCAATAGTGGACTCATGTGGCTGAGGATGGGCCAAAGCAAGGACTTGCCCCTGCAAGTCAAGAACTCTGCCAGTCAGTCTCCAGACGGTGTCCTCAAGCTGCTGAATCCAGATGGACTGATCTGATATCATCTGAAACACAGTGGATATGTGGGGAGTCATGGTCTGATCAGAAGAAGTGGCTCCTGGTGCAAAAGTAGTACTGCTCCACTGACTAGATAGCAAAGAGGCCACACGCTGTGATATCTGCTCGATCTGATCGTCAGCCAGTCTGAACTCTGATTGAGGTGCTCTGCTCTCTGGCTGATACACTGGTGTGGGCATCCTAGTAAACTCTGAAGGGCTAGCCTCTGTATCAGGAATGAACTGGATATTTGGTGATGCTGCTCTGAAGTCATGGATAGGAGATGATGGACCTTCTTCTTCAGCTCTGTCTTCAGTTCTGTCTTCAGCTCTCTCCTCAGCTCTCTCCTCAGCTCTCTCTTCAGAGCCCTTGATCCAACCACCATCAATCTTTGTAAATCCCATTCGGTGTAGGGTGTGTTGGTTGAAAGTGTCCACATGAGAGAGCTTAGTAGATGCCTCCCCCTCACAGCTGACTCCAAACCTCCTAAATACTCGAGTAAGGGCCATACCAAAAGGCAAGTGTGCCTTGGATCTGTTCAAAGTCTCTCTCATGGCCTCTATCATAAGTGCAGGGAGGTTCAGGGGGGTCTGAATGATGACATGAAACATAATACATACATCTCTGCTGGAAAGTAAATCATGCCTACCACTCCTAGGAAAGAAGAGCTTCGTTACCATCTGATGTAGGATCCTCATCTCAATGGACAAAATCTTTGCTTCCAATTTCTTTAAACTCCCTGAATAAGTTCCCCCTAGTATAACACTGATCCCCTCTTCTTTTACTGGGAGTTCCATATAAGAGTAACCCTCACTAGGCAAATGAAGTATTTCTCCCAATATACTAGAATCCAAGCAAATATCAATACCCTTAACTGTTGAAGTCACTGACCCATTTCCATAATGTAGATTCTGGTAGAATTCTCTAACTAGGTCAACATAGGTGACTTCCTTAAGGGAGCAGTAGAAACCCCATCCTTGGTTTTTAATCTTAGTTGCAAATGTAAAACCCTCTTTTTCAAAGAACCGAAAATCTATATTCTTCCCGGTTTCAACTTTTCTATCAGAAAGAGGATTCTTACTGGGGCTTAGGGAGGATT
The DNA here is from genome assembly GCF_000442705.2 of Elaeis guineensis. Classification (NCBI taxonomy): domain Eukaryota; kingdom Viridiplantae; phylum Streptophyta; class Magnoliopsida; order Arecales; family Arecaceae; genus Elaeis; species Elaeis guineensis. Next base: position 75,270,250 of record NC_025994.2, read on the forward strand.
GAGGGGGACCTTGAGCAGATACAGAAGCTGGAGTGGGAGCAGTGGAAGACTGAGCAGCTTGCCTTTTCTTTCGGACATTTTCTTCAAGCTCACGGACTGACTTTCTTCTTTGGGGAAGCTTCATCTTCGGAGCCATATTCACTACAGTAGCAAGCAAGGAGACTTGGAGGAACAAGTGAATGAGTGGAGGAGGGATCACAAGAGAGTGAAGAGGATTTTGGTGGAGAAAAGAGGTGGATTTGGGAAGAACGGTGGAGTGCTAGGGCACGCTCCAACCGTGCCAAACAATGGGAGAAAGCACAAAAATCCCTTTCCAAGGTGGCGATTTTTGGTGGAGAGGAGGGAGAAGTGCCTCGAGCTAGATCCTTGGATTTGGAGCAAAAGGAAATGGGGAAGTCGGCTTTTGGAAGGAGGAAGATGAAGGATGAGTCGGCTCACGAACAGGATCCCATATAAAAACAATGAGCCCGTGGAAAGTTTGAGGAAATAACAAGTTTGCCATTGAGTCGACTCATGGGGGTCGACTCATGAAGTTCAGAAATTCAGAAAAAATGTGAATAAATTCCAAAAAAATTTGAAATTTTGGGAGAAAGAGTTTTGCTCAAAGATAAGTTTTTAGAATAATAAACTTGAGCTTTTGGGACCAGGATAGATGTTGGAAATTGAGCTCTAAGAATTTTTGACATCAATTCTTAGAAATTGAGAAAAATTTAGGCATATGGATCTAGAATTCTTAGATTTCTCTAATTTCACAGAATCTATCCTCACTAAGGGCCTTTGTAAAGATATCAGCTAATTGATTTTCAGTGCAAACATATTCAAGAATTATATTTTTGTTTTGAACATGTTCTCTTATAAAATGATGTCTTATTTCAATATGTTTGGATCTTGAGTGTTGAATTGGATTTTTAGATAGATTTATGGCACTTGTGTTGTCACATCTTATTGGTGTTTCATTAAGTTTGATTCCAAAGTCTTTGAGTTGTTGCTTAATCCACAAGATTTGAGCACAACAACTTTCGGCTGCAATGTATTCGGCCTCAGCCGTAGATAGTGCCACCGAATTTTGTTTCTTGCTAAACCATGAGATTAGGTTAACTCCAAGAAATTGGCAAGTTCCACTTGTGCTTTTTCTATCTAATTTACATCCAGCAAAATCAGCATCTGAATATCCTAATAAATCAATTTGTGAGTCCTTAGAGTACCATAACCCTAGAGTTTGAGTACCATTTAAGTATCTAAGGATTCTTTTAACAGCATTCAAATGAGATTCTTTAGGAATAGATTGATATCTAGCACATAAACAAACACTAAACATGATATCAGGCCTACTTGCAGTTAAATATAATAATGAGCCAATCATACCTCTATAGTATTTTAAGTCTACACATTTACCTTCATCATCCTTGTCAAGCTTACATGAGGGACTCATTGGTGTGCCAATTGGTTTGCAGTTCTCCATTCCAAATCTTTTGAGTAGTTCCTTGGTGTACTTGCTTTGGGTGATGGAGATTCTCTCTTTTGATTGTTTGATTTGGAGTCCGAGGAAGAAGGTGAGTTCTCCCATCATGCTCATCTTGAACTCCCCCTGCATAAGCTTAGCAAAGTCTTGACAAAGGGATTCATCAGTAGACCCAAAAATTATGTCATCAACATAAATTTGTATAACTAGCATATCATTTTGATTTCTTTTAATAAAGAGGGTTGTATCTACATTACCTCTTGAAAAACCATTATTTAGTAGAAATTTGCTTAGCCTATCATACCATGCTCTAGGTGCTTGTTTTAATCCATATAAAGCTTTATTTAATCTAAAGACATGATTAGGAAAAGCATGATTTTCAAATCCAGAGGGTTGTTCTACATATACTTCTTCAGCAATATATCCATTTAAAAATACACTTTTAACATCCATTTGAAATAATTTGAATTTCATAAAGCAAGCATATGCAAGTAGAAGTCTAATAGCTTCTAATCTAGCAACAGGTGCAAAGGTTTCATCAAAATCAATTTCTTCTTCTTGATTATATCCCTTAGCAACCAGTCTTGCTTTATTTCTAATTACATTACCATGCTCATCTAATTTTTTCTAAAGACCCATTTTGTGCCAATTATTGAATAATTTTTAGGTCTTGATACTAAGGTCCAAACATTATTTCTTTCAAATTGATTAAGTTCCTCTTGCATTGCATTAATCCAATTATGATCATTTTCAGCTTCTTCAAAAGTTTTAGGTTCAAGATGAGATACAAAAGCACAATGATTAACTACATCTCTAAGTGAAGAACGAGTTTTTACCCCATGCATAGGATCACCAATAATTAACTCCTTAGGGTGGTTGTGAACATACCTCCATTCCTTGGGTAGGTCATTTGTACCTTGAGGTTGTTCTTGAATTTCTTCACCTCTCTCATCTTGTTTGTCTTCTTGATCCTTGTCTTCTGGAGTTGCTGAATTTTTCAGAGTGATCTCCTTCATACCTTCTATTAGTGGATCTGCATCATCAACACCCTCATTCTTCCTTGAAGGAAGATCGTTAGATTCATCAAAAACAACATGTATGGACTCCTCAACTACTAAAGTTCTTTTGTTGAAAACTCTAAATGCTTTACTAGTGGAGTAACCTAGAAAGATTGCTTCATCTGATTTTGCATCAAATTTATCATGTCTTTCTTTGCCATTATTTAATACAAAACATCGGCAACCAAAAATATGAAAATATGCAATATTTGGTTTTCTTCCTTTCCAAAGTTCATAGGGGGTTTTCTTTAAAAATTGTCTAATCAAAGCATGATTTAAAATGTAACATGCTGTGTTAATTGCTTCCGCCCAAAAATATCTTGGAAGGTTGCTTTCACAAAGCATGGTACGGGCCATTTCTTCTAAGGTTCTGTTTTTCCTTTCAACTATCCCATTCTGTTGGGGTGTCCTAGGAGCAGAGAAGTTATGGCCAATTCTATTTTCATCACAAAAATTTTCAAAGTCTTGATTTTCAAATTCAGTTCCATGATCACTTCTAATATTTTAAATTGAAAACCCTTTTTCATTAGTGACTTTTCGGTGAAATTTAGTGAAAATATGAAAAATTTCATCTTTGTGTGCCAAAAAGAAAACCCAAGTAAAACGAGAGTAATCATCTATAATTACAAAATCATATCGTTTTCCTCCTAGACTAGTGGTTCTAGTTGATCCAAATAAGTCCATATGCAAGAGCTCTAAAGGTCTAGAAGTTGAAACAATATTTTTGGATTTAAATGAAACTCTAGTTTGTTTACCTAATTGGCATGCATCACAAATTCTATCCTTTTCAAAATTCAGTTTTGGCAAACCAAGAACTAATTCTTTCTTAATTAATTTTGAAAGAGAATGCATGCTAATATGTGCAAGTCTACGATGCCACAGCCAACTAGTCTCATTAACTTTAGCATTCAAGGATACTAGGCATTGCATGTCTAATTTGGCTAAATCATTCAAATCTACCATATAAATATTGCCATGCCTATGTCCTATAAATTTAATGCCATCGTTAATAGGACTAGTCACAATGCAAACAGATGATTCAAAAACAACTTTATACCCTTTATCATAAAATTGACTAATGCTAAGTAAGTTATGCTTTAAACCTTTAACTAACAAAATATTTTTAATGTATTTGGAGGGAGTGATACCAATGTTACCTATCCCGATGATCTTTCCTTTGCCATTATCTCCAAAGGTGACCATCCCTCCATCCTTAGCATCAAGCGTGATGAATTGTGATTCATCACCAGTCATGTGTCTCGAGCATCCACTGTCAAGATACCATTTCCTGTTTCCTCCTTGGGATGCTAGACACACCTGCAAGCAAAAGTCAAGTTTCCGTCTTAGGTACCCAAGCTTTCTTGGGTCCTTTTAGGTTAGTCAAAATGGTTCCTTTTGGAACCCATATTTTCTTTATAGTTGTGTTTGCAGATTTGTTAATAAGGCATGTGTATGATTTATGTCCTATTCTACCACATTTGAAACAAGTAATATTTGTAGACTTGTTACTTGAATAATTTACATAAATATTCTTCAGAAATTTTTGTTTCTTCAAGGGGTTATAGCCAAGTCCAGCCTTATCATATACAGCTTTTTGATTATCAAGAATCATATTTAGTTTGTTTGAACTTAAGGTGAACTTATCTACTATAGGTTTCAGCTTGTTAATTTCATTCTTTAAGCTTTGATTTTCTTGAATCAAGGTGGATTTTTCAATTGAAAGGTTTTCAGCTTGTTTCACTAAGGACTGATTTTTCAATTTCAGTTCTTTGTTTTTCATCCCTAGTTTCTTTAATTCATCAATTAAATCATAGAATGCTTCATACAATTCTTCAAAAGTAAATTCACTAGGGGATTCAGAAGTTACCTCATTTTCGTGTGCCATAAGGCACAGGTTGGCTTGTTCTGTTGAGGTTTCCTCATCGGAGCTTGAGTCATCACTCGCACTCCAAGTCGCCATCATTGCTTTCTTTTTGAACTTTTTGGGACCTTTCTTCAGTTGTGGACATTCGGATTTGAAATGTCCCGGCTTCTTGCACTCGTAGCATATAAGGGGTTGATCTTTCTCTTTCTCTTTGCTTTGTTCCCCTTTTGTGAATGACTTCTTTCTCATCCCCTGTTTCCTTTTTCTTAGAAACTTCTTAAATCTCCGGGTGATGAGTGCCATCTCTTCATCCTGTTCTTCATCTTCAGTGTCATCCGTTTCATCATCAGGCGAAGCTGTGGATTTGAGGGCAATGGTTCTTTTCTTTTTGACTTCATCCTCTTGATATTGCTTCATGCTAAGTTCATGAGTCATCAAGGATCCAAGAAGCTCTTCTAGAGGTAGAGTGTTCAAGTCCTTTGCTTCTTGGATGGCAGTCACCTTGGCTTCCCAAGTTCTTGGCAATGACCTGAGAATCTTCCTTACAAGCTCACTGTTAGTATAAGATTTGCCAAGACTCTTCAAACCATTAATTATATCAGTAAAACGAGTAAACATAGCAGTTATGGACTCATCATGCTCCATTTTAAACAATTCATATTTATGCACAAGCATGTTTATTTTAGACTCTTTTACTTGATTTGTTCCCTCATGGGTTACTTCTAACCTATCCCATATTTCTTTAGCAGATGCACAAGTAGAAATGCGATTAAATTCATTTGCATCAAGTACACAATAAAGAATATTCATAGCTTTAGCATTTAATTGTGCCAATTTCTTATCAACCTCATCCCATTCTTTCTCGGGTTTGGTTGACTCCTCACCATCTATAATCTTGGTGGGTGTGTGAGGACCGTTCACTATGATACTCCACATATCATAGTCGAGTGCTTGTATGAATATCTTCATCCGAGCTTTCCAATAGGTGTAATTAGACCCATTGAAAAGTGGAGGTCGGTTGGTAGATTGCCCCTCCGCTAGAGAAGTACCGACATGGGTTGCCATAGATCTTTGGCTCTTTGATTGTTAGATCAAAGAAGGGCTAGAGCACCGGGCTCTGATACCACTTGTTGCCCAGCTATGCAACCCAAGAGGGGGGGGTGAATTGGTTTCTAAAAAATTTAAGCTTAACTAATTACTTATGAAAAGTATTTGTTAAAAGCTTGATGAATGAGGAGAAAGACTTTAGTTCAAGATTAATTACCTAAAGCAAGAATGCAAGGATATAATAAAGAAATAAAGAGAAACAATAAAGCACACCACAAACACAAGGATTTATAGTGGTTCGGTGCCAACCTTGCACCTACATCCACTCCCCAGCTCCTACTTGGGAATTCCAATCCACTATACTTGTATTCAACCCGAATACAAACGTCGGAAACTCTGACACTAGCTATCCCTAGCTAGTCCACTTATTTTTCGGGTACAAGCCAACCCAATACACTCCGATTTCAGGTTCGGATCAACCTTCTCTTGTTTTGGAAACCCTCCAAAAACAAGAATAATTACTCACAAAGAGTAAGACAGTTTAGAGCACAAATAAGTACAAGAATAACTCCTTAAATGAGCTAATATAATATTAAATATACTTTACTCAAATGAAAAAGCCCCTTTTGGATTTCCTCAAGGTGGATGAAGAGTTGAATGAACGCTTGAGGAATAGGTGAGCTTTGATTGAAGGCTTCTTGAAGGCTTTGAAAGAGCTCTTGATCAAGGTTGAAAAGTTGGCTTGAGAAACCCTCTCTTTGAATACTCTTGAATGCCCTCTTGAAAAATCTCTCGTATGTCTCTTGTGTGTATTGTTGATCCCCTTGTATCTCTCGTGTATATTGTGGATCTCCTTTTTATTTTTCACCTTTTGAAACCTTTTATAGCTTTAAGAAACAAGGGAAAATATTTTAGGCAGAAAAAGAGCCGTTAGAGTATTTAAAGTGAGCATTAAAGGCAACTAAAATGGGCAAAAAACTAGCCGTTGCGGAAATTCCCATCTCAGGGGTCGACTCATGAGTCGACTCATGCTTCAGGGGTCGACTCATGAGTCGACCTCTGTTGCAAAGACCAGAGATTTGGGTTTCTGGATATTTTGGCCCAAAACAGCAGAAGTCGACTCATGAGTCGACTCATGCCTTGTGGGTCGACTCATGAGCCGACTCACAGGTCGTGCCAAGCCAAAAAACCAGCGTGCCAAGGGAAATTTTAGCGTGCCAAGCAGCTCATTTTGCCATGAGTTGACTCATGAGTCGACTCATGCACTTCAAACATTCATAACTTCAAAAATATAAGTCCAAAAATAATGAAATTTTCACCAATAGATTACAAATTATTTGTTCTACCAAATGATACTATCAAATCAAGATTTTAGTAAAATTATAATTTTGCCCCTGAAGAGCATAAAGACTTTTTCAAATAAAAATATTTGTATCCCTTCAATCTGCTTTGTAATCATCAAAATCAATCTAGGAGCAACATTAGAATTCATCACCGGTCATATGTCTTGAGCACCGACTATCAAGATATCATTTTTGATTTATTTCTTGGGATGCAAGACACACCTGCATGCAAAAATCAAGTTTTCACTTTAGGTACCCAAGTTTTCTTGGGTCCTTTTTGGTTAGTTACAGTGGTTCTTTTTGGAACCCATATTTTCTTCACATTAGAATTTTCAGATTTGTTAGAGAAACAAGTATAGGATTTGTGTCCTACTATACCATATTTAAAGCAAGTAGTATTTGAAAACTTGTTGCTTGATAAGTCCGCATAGATATTTTTCAAAAATTTTTGTTTCTTTAAAGGGTTGTAGTCAAGGCCGGCTTTATCATAAACGACCTTTTGACTATCAAGTATCATTTGAAGTTTAGTTGAACTAAAAGTGAACTTTTCTACCATAGGTTTTAACTTAGCAATTTTATTTTTTAAGTTTAGATTTTCTTATGTCAAGATCAATTTTTTATTTAAAATTATTTTATTTTCTTTTAGTGAAGATTGATTCTTTGATTTTAATTTTTTGTTCTTTACCCCTAACTTCTTTAGATCATCAACTAGATCATAAAATGCTTCTTGAAGGTCTTCAAAAGTAAAGTCATCAGGAGTTTCAGCATTTACCTCATTTTCATGTGCCATAAGGCACAAGTTGGCTTGCTCATGTGAATCTTCTTCTTCAGAGCTTGACTCATCACTATCACTCCAAGTAGCCATCATAGTCTTTTTCTTATACTTCTTGGGGCCCTTCTTAAGTTATGGACATTCAGATCTGAAGTATCCTGGCTTCTTACATTCATAACAAATAAGGAGCTGCTCCTTATCCTTCTCTTTGCTATATTCCCCTTTTGTAGGTTGCCTCTTCCTCATCCCTTATCTTTTTTTCTTCAAGAATCTTTTAAACTTTCCAGTGATGAGGGCCATTTTTTTATCTTGCTCTTCATTTTTAGTTTCTTTAGATTTCTCATCGAGTTGAGTAGTAGACTTGAGGGCAATTATCCTCTTCTTCTTGACATCTTCTTCTTGATGTTGTTTCATGCTTAGCTCGTGTGTCATTAGCAATCCTAAAAGCTCCTCCAAGGGTAAAATATTCAGATCTTTGGCTTCTTAGATTGCGGTCACTTTGGCCTCCCACGTCTTTGATAAAGACCTAAGAATCTTTCTCACAAGATCGCTGTTATATTAAGACTTATCAAGATTTTTTAGATCACTAATAATGTCCATAAAATGAGTAAATATTTCAGTTATTGATTCATCATGCTCCATTTTAAAGAGTTCATATTTATGCACAAGCATGTTAATTTTTTATTTCTTAACTTGATTAGTGCCTTCATGTGTTACTTCTAATCTATCACATATTTTTTTAGCGGAAATGCATGTTGAAATACGATTAAACTCATTAGCATCTAAAGCACAATATAAAACATTTATGACTATAGCATTAAGTTGAGCTATTTTCTTGTCAACCTCATTCCATTCTCTTTCGGGTTTGATTGATTCAATTATTTTAGTGGGTGTGCATGGTCTATTAACTATGATACTCTACATATCATAGTCAAGTGCTTGAATAAAAATTTTCATCTGAGCTTTCCAATAGGTGTAGTTTGACCCATTGAAAAGTGGAGGTCGATTTGTGGACTGCCCTTCGGCTAGTGAAGCACCAACTTGAGTTGCCATAGATCTTTATCTCTTTGATGGTTAAATCAAAGTAGGGCTAGAGCACCGAGCTCTGATACCACTTGTTGCCCAGCTATGCAACCCAAGAGGGGGGGGGATAAATTGAGTTTTTAAAAAATTTAATGTTAATTTAGAACTATGAGGATTAAATAACAACGAGCAGGATATATGTAGAGAGTGATTTAAGCAAGGTGTAGAAATTAGATGCAAGAATGCAAGTAGATAAAAAAATTTAGAAAGAGAGCAAGTAAGCACAACACAAACAAACAAGATTTATAGTGGTTCGGTGCCAACCTTGCACCTACATCCACTCCCCAAGCTCCTACTTGGGAATTCAAATCTACTAAACTGTATTCAACAAGAATACAATGTTGGTACCTCTGACTCTAGCTATCCTAAGCTAGAACACTTATTTTTCGAGTACAAGTCAACCCAATACAATTCGATTCAAGGCTCGGACCAACCTTTTCAAATTTTGGAACCCTTCCAAAACTAAAGATCAAGACAAAATAGAGTATGTGAGTTAATCACACGAAAATATAAATTTAGCTCCTTTAATGAGCAAATAAAACTTTAAATGTACTTTACACAATAAGAAGAAAGTTTTTCTGATTCTCCTCAAGGTGGTTAAAGACTTGAATGACCTCTTGAGGGGTTGGTGGACTTGAAATGAAAGCTTCTTTAACTTCAAGAGGGCTCTTTGCTTAGGGCTGAAAATGAATGCTTGAAAAACCTTCAATCTTACTTCTTTTTTCTTCTTTTAAGTGTCTTTATAGCTTCAATAGATGGTAGAGAAAAATCTGAGCTGAAATAAAGCCAATGGAGATCATTAAAAGAGCATTAAATGCAATCAAAATGAGCTGAAAACTAACTGTTGTAGAGTTTTTTCATCACAGGGGTCGACTCATAGGGTCGGCTCATGCACATGAGTCGACTCATAGGGTCGACTTCTGTGGCATAGAACAGAAAATGATTGTTCTGTAATTTTGGCATACACAACAATAGAGATCGACTCATAGGGTCGACTCATGCACAGGGGTCGACTCATGGGGTCGACTCAATTGGGTGTACCAGTCAAAAAATCAGTATGTCGTTCAACCCCTTTTGACAAGAGTCGACTCATGGGGTCGACTCAATTTCATAAATATGATTTTCTTTCAAAATACACATCCAAAAATTTTGAAATTACCTTCAATGGATCACAAATCTTCTATTCTTGCTCTTGAGGCGTTCGAGTTAGGACTTGATGAAATTATGATTTTATCCCTGATAAACAATAAATTTTTTTTCAAGTTAAAATCATTAGTAACCCCCTCAAATACTTTGTAATCATCAAAATCAATTCAAGGAGTAACAGGCAATGAAATTTTTTTTCATTGTAAAAAGTTATCAACAACATGATTATTTATGATTAAATATTAGCAATGATAATTTTATCTCTAATAACTATTACCAACAAAAATCTATTATTAGCGATGAATTTTTTGCATCGCTAATATCCTATTTTGTTGTAGTGTGATCCGATTAGGTTATGAGATGACCTAATCGCTAAAGATATTCGATTCCTAATTTGAGCTCATTTAATTTTTAATTTGGTTAGGATTTAATCGATACCATTTGTTGCCTAATTAGATTAGATAATCTAATTGGGTCTAACCTAATTTGGTTTGGTCAAGAGCCTAATTAGATAAGAATTCGAATTCAAATTTGAATTGGACAACCCTTGCGCCACCCTTCTCTACGCCATTTCTTTTTTCACATGAGAAAAAGTTTTTTGCATGGATTTTCTCTCACCTAGAAGATGTTTAACACCTACTTATAGTCCCTTTTGGTTAGGATTTGGTTGGTTTATGTTTTGAGTTCAGGTTTGAATTCAGATTTAAACCTAAAGTCCAAAACAAGTCTTCCCTTACCGTTGACCATCTCTTCTCATGCACAAATGAGTTTTGTGTGAATTTTTTTGTGCCATTCTGATGGTTGTCACCCTCTCTTTGAGTTCCTAAGATAAGGATAAAGTTTGATTCAAAGTTCAATTCAAATTTGATTTGAATTGGTGATAAAGATCAACCAATATTTAAACCCGAACCAAACTACCTAATCGTTATCTTTTTCTTTCATAGGATGCCACCTTAAGAAGGCTTGTTCTTGTATGCCCCATCAGATGAGATTTTTGGTGTGAGGAACATCAGAGAGGGGGCATGAAAAATCTGAGAGGGGGTGGGCATCCGTGTATGAGAAATCGAGGAGGAACTCTTCCTCTTGGGCGTGAGGTCTAGGGTGGGTTCTAGGGTTTCTGATTGCTCTAGTTTTATGTGAGAAAATCATAAGAGAGTCTTGTTTTCTTTCTTCCACACCACCTCCTCCTCAATAAGCTCTATCTTCTGATCTAAAGGTGTCTAGATGATCCAAAGAAAGGAGTCTTCATCAACCATTTAGAGCCTTTTACATGAGCTAGCACTCCTAGGAAGGATGATTTATTCGGGGCTTCGAGTGGACTATCTGTAGAGGTCAAATGATCTATGTGGTTGCTTGATATTAAGAAGAATCTCATACTATCAGCAGCAGTGATCATCAACTCACGATAAGGTAATGAGTTTTGAATTCATCTAATTAGATCTAACGGCTAGATCTGATTCAGGGCATCGATATGATCAATGCAGTATTTTCTTTAATATCAGATTTTTTTTTGAGTGAATATTTCATATCATAGATCTTTAGAAAAATAGGTTAAATTAGATCTAAAGCATGTATAAGATATTAAATTATTTAATCTACCATTTTCACTATAAAAATTTTAAAAATGCATGCTTTGAACTACCTGCTTTCCCTTCAGACATATGTACGCATTCCAGAGGCATAATTTTATAATTAAATTATTATATATTAATAAAATTTAGATTTTTATCCATTTATATTTGTGTTTATTGTATCTCTGAATCGTTCATTGAGTTAATGGGTATGACAACACATATTTTTAACAGTTGAGAATTTGAGATATGTATTATTATTAGTTAACTCATAAATTACTCCTGATCTAAGGATCAATATGGAGATGATGATTGATCAAAAAAGATTAGTGCATAATCACTTTCTTAGGGTAGATGAGTCTTGAATCTATGATGTAGAGACATCAGAGTGAAAATGCAAGTGCTTGTTAGGAATAAAGGTACTAAGCATGACTAATATCGAGTAGTCACAAAGATATCTACCTTTTCATCAGTGACATACTCATAGCTGCAGTAGTATGTTTAGTCCTCTGACCTGAGGTGCATCGATAGTTCACCTTGAGGGTGTTGTAGTTTGACTATACCATAACTTGATCTTCTAGCCATATGGAGTCTTGAGGTGTATGTTGGCTACAGTATATTTATTATAAGAATTGGATTATACCAAGATAGGATCTGTCAACCTTGATAGAAGAGTAGCCTATGTAGATCATGAGATTGAGTCCTAAAGCCCATAGCAATGGTAGTGTGAATGATGGAAAAGGTATTTCTATAAGGTTTCACATCGAACTCGAATCGATTGATTCAAACATATACAAGGAAAAGGTTTGACGAGTTATCTTTGACCTCTCTATTCTATCAGGAGTCATGATAGAAGAACTGAATCACACGGTAACTACACCTAGAGGTTCATCCCTTCAGTTATGCTGGCTTACCACTACATATTGCCAGATATCACTGGTGGATTGTGAGAGCTCACTAGGATCATGTTGGATCGATGATCCTTGATGGGTGTGAGTTGAAATTATTCTAATCCATTGAAAAGAGTTTCAATGATACTCTTGATGGGTATGAGTTGAAATTATTCTAATCCATTTAAAAGAGTTTCAATGATACTATGATAGAGATCATGGTATATCTCACTACCAAACAGAATTGAACCTATGGAGTTGCACAATAAGAGATTAAATCTTGGATTGATCCAATTGAGCTTGTGAAGTCACAATTGGATTAGGATTTGATGAAATCCTATTGGATTTGGACACACCATGCTAGCACATGGTTAAACCCAAATTATTCTCTAGACTTGATTCTTTATTGGATAAGATTTAGATTAAGTCAATTGCCTTAGTCCTAACCTAATCCATTAGGGTTTAGGGGGCACCACATTGGATGCCTCAATAGGATTGGGTCAAGCCAATTAGTTGGCTCATTTCCTCTTTTTCTCCTTTGACTTGGTGCAAGTTTTATGGAAGAGGCATACGCCACCTCTGGATGAGATCAAGAGGGGCACATGCTTTGGCATGTTCTAGGTGTACTCACCATTGGAATCCATGTGGAGGAATGAGAGAGGCACATGCCCCACTTTGATTTCAGCATAAGGAGAAGGGAGAGATGGCACACGTCCCCTCTCTCTTTTGCTTGGATGAGGACAACTGGCTACCAAGTATTGGTGCCTAATTTACTTACCTATTTAGGAGGGATCATATACCATTTAGATCTATTTTTCTTGAAAAGAAAATCTTATTAGATGAATTGAGTTATTATGAGATAACAACCAGCCATTTTATCTCGATTGGTTTGAATTTTGAATTCAAATCGAGGGTCTATAAAATAGCAGGCTTTTAGGGTTTGCCAAGTGATGAAAATCAGATTTTTATAGTCTCTCCTTGTGTCTACACCTACTCTCCCTCTCCACCCTATTCCACTTCCAAGAGTTGAGTATCCCTATCTCCACATGCCTAAGGTTGTTAGGCAAACCTTTTCTTGTGCCAAGAAATGGAGGAAGCGAGTTCTCAAAGGTTGAGATTGTGAGGAAGATCAAGAGTTAATCTACGATTCAGAAAGGCTCACAAAAAGGATGATCCAAGGTTGATCCTAGTAGATACCTATAAAGATCGAACACATGCGTGGCTCAACAGCAAACCTCCTTCAGATCCACAAAAATTGGATTACGGTGTTCATCTATCCATGTAAGGTGATAATGAGATTATCTTAACTCCTTTGCATATTGATTTCTTACTTTAGTTTTTTGATTTAGATCTATGATCAGTCATCGGATCGATTTAAGTTTTTGAATTCTACTGCTTCTATGATTAATCGATTTGGTAGGCAACCCGATCCTTTAGCTACAACAAAATAATATAATCTTAGGCAATAGACAAAAAATATTACTTGAAGATTCAAAATCATTGCCTAATGGTTTTGGCAATCACTATAAGAAAACAGTGATTTTGTGATCGATTTTGCTACCAAATTTTTTTGTTGAAATTTGCGACCAATTTTGCGATCGATTTTATGATCAAAATTTTTTACGATCGATTTTGCAATCGATTATTAAAAAAATTTAATATAGAGATAAAAAAATATCGATTAAAAAATTAAAATTTTACAATCGATTTTACAATTGATAATAAAAAAATAATATATCAATCAAAAAAATTGATTGCAAAATTAAAATTTTGTGACTGATTTTACCACCAAAAAGTTGAATATAAAAATAAATTTATAAAATATTAATTATTTATAGATTTACAATCATAAATTCATCATAATAATTCTTAATTATTTAATTTAATTTTTAAATAATTTAGCAATCAATTTTTTGGTTGCAAAATGGATTTATTATTTTGCAATCAAAAAATCAGTTGCAAGCTTTCCATTTTTTTATTTCTATTAAAAATTTTGTGATCAAAAATTTTATTGCAAAATTGTTGACTTATTTTTTAATCTATAGATCAGTTTATGATCAATTTTTTGGTCATAAATTTTTTTTAATATTTTACAACCAAAAAATCTATCATAAAATATTTTAATTATTTTTTAATTTAAATATATTTATAATCAATTTTTTAGTTATAAAATATTAAAAAAAATTGTAACTAAAAAATGGTCATAAAATATTTGAATTATTTTTTTAATCTATAAATAAGTTTGCGATCAATTTTTTTGATCATAATTTTTTTTAATATTTTTCAACCAAAAAATAAATGTAAAATATTTTAATTTTTTTATTTTAAGTATATTTGTAATCAATATTTTGATTATAAAATATTAAAAAATTATGATCAAAAAATTGATTGTAAAATACTTGAGTTATTTTTTTAATTTATAAATAATTTTTACTCTGAGAGTCGGATGCTGCTTCGTGTGACTGTGGGGTCACTGATGACCCCACATCATCTAAACCTAATAGTATCAAGACATCATAAAGAATATTATATTAGATAATAAAGTTAAAATAATATAAAAGAGAATATCCAAAATATTAAAATTTATCGCATGGTATGCAAGACGCAGAATCATGCAAGCTGGCTGTATGAGAGCTCTCTCCTTGACTGTGATGGTTCTAGCCTCTGAAAGATATGATTTATAATCTCTGAAAATAAAAATAAATAGATTTACAATTATAGGTGGCAATGCAAGATTTAAAATGATGCAAGACAAGTATTTAAAATGATTCAAGGTATGTAAGAAATAAAATGATACTAAAAGGTCGTGGCGATTCTGAGTTCGCAAGAGAAATCCCTTAAGGCTGAGATTGGGAGAATGAGAGTGGCCGGAGATGGCATTCCGGATGTGAGATATAAGAGCTTGGATAACTAGGTGGAGGCCGTCACTAAGAGGTGTTTGGACTTGGAAGAGAAGTCCAAGAAAGAAGAGGTGGGGATTCAAAGAAGAGTCTCCGAGCTAGAGCAAAAGCTTTACGAGGAGAGGCACAGGAGTGCTTCACTGGAGGTGAAGCACAGGTTCAGAAGTTCATTGCAAGTGAGATGCACTACTCATCGACCTCTTCAGATATTTGGTACCCTTTGAATTCTTCATCTGATTCTTCCTCTTCTTTCACTTCTTCATCTTATTCCTCTTCTTCTCCTTCTTCAATAGGATTGCTCTTTAAAACAAACTCAGAATAATCTACCTCCTTATGTTGGCCATCACATAGGAGAAAATCTGAAGCATCCAACCCTACATTTATGAAAGACTGATGAACTCTAGATATTTCCTTCCTTTCTCTCTTGATGGAAAAAGAGTATAATACACTTGAACAGCTTGTTGAGCTAACACAAAGAGATCATTGACATATGATTTTTATCTATATTTGATTTCAATAAGACCATGCCATAGATCAACCTTCATACAATTATCGATATCAAACCATCAGTACTTAAACAGAATGACACTATTACCTTCAAGGTAGGTCAACTTCATCACTTCTTCGAGAATTCTATAGTAGTCAGTCTCTGTCTCTGCCCATCAACTATCCTTTATACACACACCGCTGTTTGTTGTACTCTTATGGTATCCATATTGTTGTATGTGAAATTTGAAACCATTTATGTTATGGCCATTATAACATGTCACATACTTTGTTGGCCTATAACCTAATGGTCTTAGCTTCTTAGGTATCGATTCGGCCCCTTGCATTACCTAAATATTATAAAAATAATAAGTTGGAGAAAATTAAAATAAATAAAATTTATCAGTTGATGGAACCAATTTACAAAGTTCTATAAACACAGAGTTGAAATTTCTTCCTTGCTTATCATCAGGTTGTCTCATCTTAGTATCTCATAATATTGTCTATACATGTATAAGATAAGTATAGGATGATAAGTGATTAAGGACTTAAGATTATGATGGATACTTACTTAACATATGGATCGACCTCCGTACAGTTTAGCAAAATATATGTCTCTGCCTGTCGAATTTTATTATCAATTAATACTCGACTAACCTCGTGCCCAAATTCACGAGCGGGATAGGCAAATATTGAGATCTCCACCTCTGATCTCTCACCACAATCATCATTTCAATCTACTTGAGTCAGTTTTGTTTGCACATTGGGGTTAAAGTAGTATTGGCTAAAATTAAAATTTCTTCAATTATGTAAGCCTTTATAATAGAACTTTCGACTCTGACCTTATTTTTTACTTTCTTCTTGAGACTGTGCATGTATCTTTCAAACAGATATATCCACCTATACTGCACTAGTCCCTCGACCCTAGCTTCGTATGTCAGATGAATCACAAGATGCTCCCTGGAGTCAAAAAAACTAGGAGAGAATATCTTTTCCAACTTGCATATAGTCTCTACACTGCTAGCCTCAAGACTGGAGATGTAGTTGGTGAATAGTTTGGTAGTATAAATATCTCTGAAGAAAAGACTAAGCTCAATCAAAAAACTCCAAATAAGATTAGAAAGGAGATCACACCAAGTCAATGAGAGTAATTGTTGCATGAAGACATGGTATTCATGGCTCTTTAGCCCATACAACCTGTAATCTTTGATATTGACGCATCGAACTAGATTACTTTCATAACTAGCTAGAAATTTAAATTTTTTATACCATTCATATATATCCTTCAACTACTCCCTCGTTAAGGTGTAAGATGCTTTTAGCTTCAGAAATTTCTCAGGTGACACCTCAACCAACTTTAATAGAGGACGATTGCATATGTTCTTCATATCTGCTCGAATCTTGGGGTTATCCTTTGTCTTGCCCTTGACATCCATAACAGTATAGAAAAAATTATCAAATACATTCTTCTCAATGTGCATGATGTCAAGGTCATAACAAATCAAATTGGAAGATCAGTATGGTAATTCCTAAAAGATGCTGCACTTCATCTAGTTATGAATTCTATCGAACCTCTGAGATTTTTGCTTATCAAATAGTATGCCAAACTAGACTTTGTTCATTTGGAATATCCTCTAACACACTTCTATACCACTGAGGTGTGGGGGTGCACGGTCCTTCTCCATCTTATTCTTCTTGAAACTGTTCCACTATTTTCAAAAATAATGATGCTCGGAGAAAAATTGATGATGACAATCAAACTAGCAGGGCTTACGACCATTTTTAAGTTGAAATAATTTTATATTCTCCATGTAATAGGGACATGCTAGCTTCCCATGAGTGCTCTATCCTAACAGTATCCCATAAGCAGAAAAATTGCTAATGGCCTACATCAATATAGCCTTCATTATAAAATTCTACTTCTTCGATACATCAAATGCCATATGCCATCGGACCATAAGAATTTCAGCTCATCAACAAGAGGCCTTAGATATACATCAATAGTTCTATCAGGGTGTCATGGTTCAAGAATGACTAATGTAAAAAATGTTAAAAATTATGTCTTAAAGCCAATCATTTGACGATTGTGCTAATTATAAATGTATATGAATTAATCAATAATAAAATTTATTGAGCCTTTCTCATTACAAGGTTACATCTTCTAATGAATTCTTGTGTTGTGATGAAGTCCATAGAATTACTTTGATCGATAAAGAAAGATTTATTGTGTAATCCTTTAACTGGTTCGTGACCAAACAATACGCTATTATTAAGACGATAACGATATCAAGTGTAGGTCGTTGTGTGCCATATGCGTTGGTTGTCCTCGTAACCAAATGATGTAGAGACACTGGTATGGCATGCAAATAAGATGTAGGAGTACATCTCATTGAACATGACCAACTACGAAGCACTCTACTATCAAGAGTGGCTCACGAAGGGTATGGTTATAAGTATCCCTCTGACTTGAGATCACTATAGTGACTTATAAGCAACTCACTATACTTTGATGCCAGACTATCTGAATTTATAATTCAGTGATGAAAGATTTTTGGATGCAGTCAAGTACTCATTAAATCGATGCATGAGTCAAGATGGGATTGACCCATCCAAATTAGTAGGAGTTAATGTATCAATGTATTTTAAGTTAGCAAAATCTAGACCTGGATAATCCATGTGATGGATTTAAAAGATTAAAATATAATATGAATGACTTATCTAGGATTTACAGTTAAATCTTCAGTTATCCTCAAGCATTAGGATCAAAGAGATGAATTATACGGTAACCATACGTCAATAGATTCTTGAATGTTACTTCATCTTTATTCGACCTATCTGGATATTGGGTCATCATTGCTAGATAGTTACATTGATTGGTTCAGAAAGTTAATCCTATACTACCAACTTAGGTTTGAACCTATGGGGTCATACTCAAAAGAAGTTTCTGATTGATCATATGGCTGATCAATGATTGAGAATCATTCAAGGGCTTAATCATCAATTCAATTGATGGTTAACCTTATGCAAAAGTTATAATAAATTAATTCACCAAGTATTAGTAAATTAATGAAAGATTAATTAACAATTAGATTATTGATTAGCTCAATTTGATTGAGCAAAGAAGATTAAATAAAATCTAATTAAATTGGATTCAATTAGATCTGTCTCGATTAGGTTATGAGTTGACCTAATCGCTAAGAGAGTATTGTCCTTGATTTGATCAGGACATTGATTCAATCAATTTTTAATTTGATTAAATTTGATTAAAAATTTATGAATCTAATTAATTTAGATTTTATATATTTTATTTGGGCTAAACCAGATGTGATTTGGTTTGGATTCAAATAAGAAAATTAAGAGCCCTTATTGGAATAGGACTCTTCTCTTATGTGCCTCCCACTTTGACACCATATATCCTCATGCACAAATAGTTTTTATGTGATATTTTTTTATGCCAAAGAGTCCTTTCTCTTCTCTATCTCACATCAAATTTGAGTAGGATCAAGTTTTAAATGATATATTCAAATCTGATTTGAAATAGGATACCATATAGATAATGTTTGACATTATCTCTATGACCTTGCCACTAACTAATTTTTTTCTCCTTATATGTGTGACATTTTGAGGAGAATTTTTGTGGTAAATTAGTTGAAGAACTGATTTACTATGAAAAAATATGAGAAAGGGCATCTCATATTTTTTCTTTGCATATTTTGGCATAAATTTTTTAGTAGGGGTGATAACACATCAAGAGTCCATGATCTCTAGGACTCTTCACCCCACCTCCTTACATGTGAAAATAAAAGAAATTTTATTTCATTCTTGTGTGTATAAGAGACTTGAGAGAGAGGCCTTCAAATTGAGAGGGATTTTGGGCATGGTTTCATGGTGTGAAAGAAGATGAGAGTTCTTTTCTCTTGGGGTGTGCACAAAAACCAGATTTCTAAGGTTTTGGTCTCGAGGTTTGGGAAAAGAAAAAAATAAGAAAAAAATTATTTTCCTCTCCATCTTTCTTTCACATCCTCATCTCCTTCAGATGATCATCTTCAACTTCTAAAAAGATTTCAAAGATTTGAAGAAGGAATCCAGATCAACCAAGAAGAAGGTCTTCACGTGAGCTAGTACTCTCGAGAAGATCGATCAGATCGAGGCTTCGAATAGATTTTTCATAAAGACTGGACGTATGTGTGGCTGTGAGCAACCAGCAAGGATCTCCTTCACCATATCTCTCAACAGTGGTGATCATCAACCTGTGTAAAGATATCGAGTTCTGAACTCAGATTAGAAATAAATGTGATCTACTACTCACATGCATGCATACCGATTTTATCTTCAATATTTTTTAGATTTTATATGCAACATATCATGTCATAGATTTATAGTAGATTGATTTGATGATTAGATTATATACATGTTAGGTTAATTTAATTAATCTAGTTATCTTCTGCTGTAATTCAGTCGAAAAAATTTTAAAATACATACATAAAATTACCTACATTTTTCAATAGTGGTATTAGAGTCTAGGTTCATTATGACATGATTTATGTGCATATTAAATCTAAAATTTAATTTTATTAAGATCTAATATATGATATTTAGATCTAAATTTAATTAATAATGAATCACATAAATTGATATAAGGTTGTCCTGCTGTAAGGTTTACCCCTTACATTGGAAAGGTTGTCCTAGTTTGTGTTGATCTTTGATAAAATCTGATTTTATATCATGTATGTGATATTTATGATCTGATTTAAATATGATCTAAAGTTATAATTAGATCTGATGTATTTTAGATTAGATCTAAATTCATGTATATATGATATGTGATGAGATTAGATGATCCGATTAGCAAGTACTTAGATTGGGTTGATCACCAGGCCGTGCAGTTATAGGAGCAAGAAGAGTTTAAAAGCTCTCTCTTCTCATTCAATGGGGTGCTCTTACGGCATGTAGTAGTGCCATATGATTAGATCCCATAAAGAACAATATGAAAAGAAGAACTTATTTTTTTATAAAATCTTAGATCTTGAAACCCTAGGTTTGTTGTATGTGATACAAAATTGTATGAATTACAAGACATCTAATCTATGTAATTAAAATTATTTTTATCATGAAAAAAATAAAATCTCAAATCATAATAAGTTTAGATATAATCTAAAAAAGTATTTATGATTGATTTTATTTTAAGATTATGTAAAAATTTTTATATTTAAAACTCTTTGAATCATGCTCACACAATTACTATGCCGACTCAGTTTTGAATTGAGTTGACTCAGTCTCCTTGTGTAGCTGGCTCAATATTGATTGAGTCGATTTAGTTTCAGAATAAAAAATTTTTGCATAATATTTATTATAAATTATTTATAAAATAAAAAAATTAAAATTATTTCAATTCTAAACCTAAATCTATGTTGATGTTGAACTTAATTGAGAATTAAGTGAAGGATCGATTAGATCTAGAACTATGATTTAAGATCTAATGACATTGCATAAAATATAAGAGTATGGGTTAGCTTAAATCAGGTCCTCTTAATTAGGTTAGACTTAAGATTAGAATCAAAGAGTTAATAGACTAATAAGAGAAATTGATTAAATCTAACCAAATATTGAATTAGATTAAATCAAGATTTCTCTAGAATCAATACAATAGTTGTAGATGGTCAAGTTCATCCAAATGGATCTTGATTATGGCTCAGTGGTTGAACCCGAATCATTAGGTTGGTCAAATCAAAACTAATTAACCAATTAGTGTCTAAAGTAAGTTCGATATTTTGATCGGTGGTTTTTAATTGAGAGCAGCTTACCTGACTATTTTGATGGTATCTAAGATAAGCTTAGTAGACCCTCCTATCGATCTCACTTACATGACCAATTTGATAAATTATGTCTTGATTAGATCGCTAAGTGATTCGAGTTGACCCATGCCATTAAGGTTGATCAGTGTGACTGATCTAGGTGTCAGTTCAATCAGCATAATCTTAATCCAATTCAATGACTTGATGAAGTTAATGGAAAGATTGTGGTTTACTAATTGATCTCTTCTCTTCTCTTGACTCATAAATTAAATCTTTTAAATTATTAGATTCCTAAAATGAGCTAGTTATGGAGATAACTAGATCATAGCCTCCCATTAAGGTGAATGATAATGGGTCCATTATTTTTGATTGACATTACAAGTGCCATCCGTCTGGTGTTCTCTCTGAATGATGAAATTATCATTTATCATATGATGATTCTATTGTACTATCTGATGATGGTTAGATTGACTAAGCCATCCTTGAGCCTGATCATGTATTAGTTAGAATCACTGAGTAGGTTCATGTTAAAGGTTTGACCTAATCGAAACTTTCAGTGGAGGCCCATCGCCTACTAAAATGAAATCTAGGATAAAATTAATTACTAAAAATTATTTAAAAAAATAATTAGTTGAGAACCTACCTATAGATGCATATGGGTTGACCAAGCTATCTTCGGACTTGTATGCAGTCTGTGTAGATTCTAGTATCCGTTAAAAAATTAAGATAATTTTTTGGATTGAAAGTAGAGGCTATCAGTTCGACCAAAATAGTGAAAGAACCTTTAGACTAAAGTCCAAGTCTTTAGACTTAATCAATTCATAAATATAGAGGTCTTGTATTTTTCTTTTAGTTTTGGCTAGATGTCCATTGCTCCATTCACTATTTGACAGTGACTTATTTATAGGATCCAATTTTGATAGATGGTATCAAAAGTTATAAATAGTTCTAGAGTACAAATAGATTCTACATATGATTATGGATCCAGCACTTGAAGTTCCCATGTCCAACACATACGATACAATCAAAGGCACTTATTAGAAGTAGCCAAATGATCGTATCACTATGTGATATTTTTGAGAGTACTAAAAAATATGAATTTAGTTATAAATTCAATGATGCTCAATGGGAGAAAATCTTTCAAATCTTGAAGAAATTCTTTTGCACCTCTGAAGATATATCTTCAGTGGGGCAACAATCTTTTGAGAAAAAAAAGAAGAAAAGAAGGTGCAAGAAAGTTGTGCTTGGACTGAGGAGCTCGAACTGACAAAAGAGTCTAAGATTAACGTAGTCTGACAGAGTCCCTTAATCCGAATAGGCTAAGAAAGAAAAATCAATAAAAGATTATTGGATAAGATACTTATATGATAACACCTTGTGATTCTTTATCTATGACACTACTGCCTCAATATTGAATATCAAAAGTTCATGCAAATTATTGCAATGACTTCAGATTAGACAGTAAGAGATTCTTGAATGTTAGAGATGGAAGTCATGTTCCAATCCTGGTTTTAAAAATCATCGAGCTTATTTTCAATTCTACCAATATCATTTTAGTGATTATCACTATTGTCTAATAATTTTTGTGATATCATTATGAATGATATCAAAATCATGTGGACAACTGAGAAATGGCATTTACGAATAATCACAGCCTGTTAGTGTATAGTACACAACAATCAAACTCTTAAAGTAAATTGTGTCCTAGAAGCCTATCTTTGACAATTTAGGCTCAATCATTAAGCAAGAATAGGATCAACAAGAGATAATTCTCGAAGTCAATGATTGTGAATCATTGTCAACCTATCCATCCTATCTCTTTAGTAAGATGACCGAATCACCTTTTGCTGGAAAAGGTGAATGAGTCAATGATATTCTGTATCTGATACATACTAATGTATTGAATCTACGAACATATTTACTATAAATTTATATTATTTAAAATATTCAAATAATTTTTTAAATAAACTGAAAAGAGCATTAAAACTCTTTGATCAGATCAAAGAGGAGAATGCCCTTCTGTTGAATTTTTTTTGACATGTCTAGAAGAGAATAGGATTCTCTCTTATTGAAATCGACTTTGTTAGACATAGTTCGATCCATGATGGGATTTGCAAGTCTGCCAGTCTTCTTTTAGAGTTATGGTCTTAAGATGCTTGTTATGTTCTGAGCTGGATTCTGAATTAATCAATCATAATGACTCCATATGAGATATGAACTAGGCGTAAGCTGATACTTTCTTACCTTAGGGTTTGAGAGTATTTGATTTATGTCAAGCAAATACAAACCGATTAGCTCGGATCCCGATCATATATGTATTATTTTGAAGGATATTTCAAAGAATCTAGGGGATATAACTTCTACCATACTAAAGAACAAGAGTTGTTCGGTATTCTTTTTAGAAAAAAGTATCTTGGTGAAGGTACTGATGCCTTTAATGTAGAACTTATGAAGTTCAACAGGTAGAAGAACCGACATAATTTGGTGAACCCATATTATCAGATTTGATTAGATCAAATCTGAAATCTATTGTAGAGGCACCATTAAGGAGATCTGATAGAGTACCACATCCGTCGGATAGATACTTCAGTATCTAGATATGGGATGTGATCCTGTTGAACTCGATAAGAACAATAAAGATTTGATCACTTACATTGATGCCATGTAGAGATTCGATTCTGATTAATGGCTTAGAGCCATAGAGTCCGAATGGAGTCCATGAAGATCAATGGTGTATGGACATTCATTGATTCACTCGAAGAGATAAAACCCATAGAGTATAAGTAGATCTTCAATAGGATTAGAGAGCGCAGACGAGAAGGTGGAGACCTACTAAGCTCGTCTGGTTGCCTAAGGATATCATTAATATTATGGTATTGATCATAATGAGATATTTTCTCCTAAGGCAATGCTAAATATTTCGGAGTTGGAACATACATTTTGATAAGTGATCAAAATACATGGCTTCGTTGAGAACGAAGAAGAACCTTACAAATACAAATGGGTTAATAGTTCTATGAGTGTATTTTTTATTTTGTATGTGAATAAAATTTTCTTAATTGAAAATAACATTCCTTACATTATAGAGAATAAAGTTTTCACTATTATCATTGATTCTCCATAAAGGACTTGGAAAAGCATCTCTTATCCTAGGGATGAAGATCTATAGAGATAGATCTAAGAGGCTACTTGAATTTTTTCAGTCCAACATACATAGGATATCTATGAGTAAAATTTGTTCTATCATGTACACCATATATGAGATCGGATAGGTATACTCACTAGGATAGTGAGTGGATACCTGCAAGATTTGGGTGAGAATCACTAGAAGGTCATCCTTAAGTATTTGAGAAATACTAAGGATCGATGACTCGGTTATGGAGAATTTGACTTAAAACTTGTAAAATTTGATTCTAATTTTTAGTTGGATATAATAATAGTAAGAATGTGTCAGAATACATCCTTATCCTAAATAATTGAGCAATCTACTGGAAAGATTTCAAGCAGAGCAATATAGCTAAATTCAAATTGTGAGATAGAATGCATTACAGCATTCGATGTTTGTAAGAAAGCTATATGATTGTATAGGTTCACTAACAAGCTAGGAGTGGCACCCTCTGATGATGGTCCTGCTGTATTGTATAGCACTGGAGCCATAGCTTATGCCAAGGAGCTGAAGTCCCATTAGCTTACAAAGTATTTTGCATCACTACCACTTTATTCGAAAAATTTGTTAAGGTAACGACAATCTTTAGAAGATTGACGGAAAGGAGAACTTGACCAACCTATTTACTAAAGTCTCGATATCTAGGAGTTCTGAGATGATAAATTAAAGATGGATATATGATACTATACTAATTGGCTTTAGTCCAAGTGAGAGTTGTTGGAAAATATGTTCTAAAGTCAATCATTTGACGATTGTGCTAATTATAATTGTATATGAATTGCTAAATAATAAAAATTATTTGGCCTTTTTCATCACAAGGTTATATCTTCTAATGAACTTCTATGTTATGATGAAGTCCTTAAGTCTACCTTGATCGATAAAGGAGGATTTATCATGTAGTCCTTAAATTGGTTCATGACCAAATGATATGCTATTATTAGGACGATAGTGATATCAAGTGTAGATCATTGTTTACCATATACATTGGTTGTTCTTGTAATCAAATGGTGTGGAGACACTGATATGGTATGCAGGTGAGATATAGGAGTACATCGTCACTGAACGTAACCAACTGTGGAGCACTCTGCTATCAAGGATAGCTCACGAATGGTATAGATATAAGTGTCCTTCTGATCTGAGATCATCACGATGACTTGCAAGTAACTTACTGTACTTTGGTGCTAGACTAACTGAGTTTCTAATTCAGTGATGGAAGATTTCTAGGTGCAGTCAAGTACTTGTCAAGTCGGTGCATGAGTCAAGATGAGATTGATTCTTCTGAATTAGTACGAGTTAATATATCAATGTATATCAATTTAGCAAAATCTAGATCCGGATAATCTATGTAATGGATTTGAAAAAGATTGAAATACAATATAGATGACTTATCTAGGATTGACAGTTAAATTCTAGATCATCCTCGAGCATTTGGGTCAAAGAGATGAATTATACAATAACCATACGCCAATAGATTCTTGAATGTTGCTTCACCTTTATTTGACCTATCCGAACGTTGGGTCACTATTGCTAGATGGTTACATCGATTGGTTCAGAAAGTTATTTCTATGCTATCAGCTTAGGTTCAACCTATGGGGTCACACTCAAAAGAAGTTTCTGACTGATCATGTAGCTAATCAACGATTGAGAATCATTCAAGGGCTTAATCGTCTATTCGATTGATGGTTAACTTTATGCAAAAATTATAATAAATTAATTTATTAAGTGTTAGTAAATTAATAAAAAATTAATTAGTAATTAAATTATTGATTAACTTAATTTGATTGAGTAAAGAAGATTAAATAAAATCTAATTGAATTGGATTCAATTAGATTTGACCCGATTAGGTTATGAGATGACCTAATCGCTAAGAGAGAATTATCCCTGATTTGATCAGGATTTTGATTCAATCAATTTTTAATTTGATTAAAATTTGATTAAAAATTATGAATCTAATTAGATTAGATTTTATATATTTTATTTGGACTAAACCTGATGTGATTTGGTTTGGATTCAAATAAAAAAATTAAAAGTCCTTATTGGAATAGGACTCTTCTCCCATGCACCTCCCACTTTGATGCCATATATCTTCATAAACAAATAGTTTTTTATGAGATTTTTTTATGTAAAGAGTCCTTTCCCTTCTCTATCTCATGTCCAAATTTGGGTAGGATCAGGTTTTAAATGGTGTGTTCAAATCTGATTTAAAATAGGATACCATATAGATAATGTTTGACATTATCTCTAAGACCTTGCCGCCAACTGATTTTTTTCTCCTTATATGTGTGACATTTTAAGGATATTTTTTGTGATAAATTAGTTAGAGAACTAATTTACTATGAAAAAATATGAGAAGGGGCATCCCATATTTTTTTTGCATGTTTTGGCATGAATTTTGAGTAGGGGCGACAATACATCAAGAGTCCATGATCTCTAGGACTCTTCACCCCACCTTCTTACATGTTGAAATAAAAGAAGTTTTATTTTATTCTTGTACATATAAGAGACCTGAGAGAGAGGCCTTCACATTGAGAGGGGTCTTGGGTGTGGTTTCATGGTGTGAAAGAAGATGAGAGTCCTCTTCTCTTGGGGTGTGCACAAAAATCAAGTTTCTAGAGTTTTGATCCTCAGGATTTGAGAAAAAAATAAGAGAAAATTTATTTTTCTCTCTATCTTTCTTCTACATCTTCATCTCATTTAGATGATCATCTTCAACCTCTAAAAAGATTCTAGAGATTTGAAGAAGAGATCCAGATCAGTCGAGAAGAAGATCTTCGTGCGAGCTAGCACTTTCAAGAAGATCGATCAGATTGGACCTTCGAGTGGATTTCTCATAGAGCCGGATGTATGTACGTCTATGAGCAAATAATAAGGATCTCCTTCACCATATCTCTCAGTAGTGGCAATCATCAACCCGTGCAAAGATATCAAGTTCTGAACTCAAATTAGAAGTAGATGTGATCTACTGCTCACATGCATGCATGTTGATTTTATCTTCAATATTTTTTAGATTTTATATGCAATATATCATGTCATAGATCCTAGAGTTGATTGATTTGATGATTAGATCATATATATATTAGATTAATTTGATTAATCTAATTATCTTCTATATAATTTATTCAAAAAAGTTTCAAAATATATGCATGAAATCGTCTACATTTTTCAACAGAGACCAACAAAGCCCGTCTAGTTGTCTAAGGATATCATCAACATTATGGTATTGACCATGACAAGATATTTTCTCCTATGACAATGCTAAAATATTTTGAAGTTAGAATGTATATTTTGATAAGTGATCAAAATGCATGGCTTCGTTAAGAACAAAGAACCCTGCAACTACAAATGGGTTAGTAGTTCTGTGAGTGTATTTTTTATTTTGTATGAGAATAAAATTCTCTTAATAAAAATAATATTTCTTACATTATATAAAATAAAGATTTTGCTATTATCATTATTCTCCATAAAGAACTTGAGAAAAGTATCCCTAATCTTAGGGATGAAGATCTATAGAGATAGATCAAAGAGCCTGCTTAGGTTGTCTCAGTCTATGTACATAGAGTGTTTATAAGTAGAATTTATTCTATCATGTACACCATGTATCGTTAAAAATAGTGTCTCAAAGCCAATCGTCAGTCTGTTGACGGTTGTGCTCTTTCTTGTATTAGTATATGAATTATAAATTAATAAAAGTTATTTTGATATTTTTTATCACAAATTATTTCATCTTCTAATGAACTCCTGTGTTGTGGTGAAGTTTTTAGGACTATTTAGACTCGACAAAGGAGGATTTGTCGTTTAGTCCTTAAACTTGTTTGCGACCAAATGATATATTGTTACCAAGGACAACAACGTTTATCAAGCATAGGTCATTGTGTGCCATATGGATTGGTTGTCCTCTTAACCAAGGAGTGTGGAGACACTGGTATGGCATACAGGTGAGATGTAAAGGTACATCTGCACTGAACGTGATCGATTCTGGAGCTATTTCTGCTATCAAGATTTGCTCCGATAGGATATGGATATAAATATCCCTCCGACCTGAGACCACCACAGTGACTTGCAAGCAACTCACTGTACTTAGGCACTGCACTATTTAAATTTCTAATTCAGTGACAGAAGGATGCTGGGTGTAGTCAAGTACTTGACTTGTTGGTGTGTGTGTCAAGATGGGATTGACCACTCCAGTTCAGGAGCTATGTACAGTCGTGTTTCAATTTAGCAAAACCTTGGTCAGGGTAGTCCTAGTGAGGAGTCACAGGACTGTTTGAGTTGAGCACGATTCGGATGATCTAATCAGGGTTGACAGTTTAACCCTGAGTCGTCCTAAACATAAGGGTCAAAAGGGATGAATTATACAGTAACCATATTCATGTAGGTTCTGAGTGTTGTGATTGTGACTATTCGACCTATCCGAATGTCGGATACCATTGCTAGATGGTCACTTCGATTAGTACAAGAATTGATTCCTGTGCTACCAGCTTAGGTTCGAACCTGCAGGGTCACACACATTAGAGGTTCCTATCTGATCTGATGGCTGATGAAGAGTCCTAATGCTCGTGAACTATGAGTCTTACGTGTCTGGGACTCTGTGATCGAGAATCAGGATTCTCTGATCATGAGTTCCACACATTTTGGGTATCGGGGTCAAGAGTCCCACTAGTTTGGGACTCTTCGGTCAAAGTTTTATATCGATGGACTTTGATACCCGATTGCCCATCAGATTTGAACTCAGTATTTATGAAAGATTTAATTAGTGATTTGATCACTAATTAACTCAATTTAATTGAGTAATTATTTTTGGATCAAGTCCAATTGAATTGGATTCAGTTGGGTTTGACTCGATTATGTTAAGTGTTGACCTAATCGTTGAAGTGGTTTGGTCCCTAATTTGATCAGGGGTTGGGCTTAGTCAATTCTTGATTTGATTAAGATTTTATTGAGCCTAATTAAGCCTAATTAAGTTGAGTTTAATTTAGTCTAATTGTGCTTAATCTATTTTAATTAGGTTGGCTCAATTAGGTTCAAACCACCTTGACTTTTCTCCCTGCGCCACCTCACTTCTTCAGCGCCCATTTGAATTCACGAGAAGCAACTTCTCATGAATTTTCTCCCACGCAGAAGGTATCTCACGTCCACTCTTGTGCACCAATTTTGGATAAACTTGATTTGTTAGCCATTCAAATTCAAAGGGTGTTTGAATTTGAATGGATAACTTATCCCTTGCGCCTTCTTGCTTATCCATCTTGTGCGCCACTTATCATACACAAGAAAGAGTTTCTCATAAAATCTTTCCATGCACAAAGAAGCCACACCCCTTCTCTTCTCATGCCCAAGTGGATAGGGATGAGTTGGTTTGCATTTGAATTCAAATTCAATTTGAATTCAAGTGTGCAACCACTTATCTTTATCCTCTCACTCGGATAAGACACGTCTTTCACTGTTTTAAAAGAGAAAGAGATGTAGGGTGTGCGTAGAATTTTTCTAACAGAAAGAAGGGGGCGTGAGGAAGCTTTCTACATGAGGTGAAGGTCCAAAACCTTTTGAGAGAAAAAAAATGAAAAGAAAAAAAAGTGGGCGCAGAGTTTTCTTGTGTACCCTAGGGTTTTGGCTTAGGGTTCAGGAAGTGAGAACGTGAGCTACGAGTGTCATGAGCCCACCAAACTTCAGGGAGAGTATCATCCACCTCTCTATCACCTTTGCTGATGATTCAAAGTATCTGAGGAGTCGACAGATATCGATCAAAGGAGTTCGATCAACATCGGCCATCAAAAAGGTGCAGTCACGAACTAGCATTCGTGAGGAGCCGATCAGACCGAGAGCTTCATGTGGATGATTTGCAGAGGCCAAACATACTATGTGACAGCATTGCAATGATCAGACTCTCTCGACAATGATCAGATTACAACGATCGACTATCCGCACAAAGGTATTGTGTTATGAACACATAACAGTAAATTATTTACTGTTCAAATTTGAATTTTAAATTTAAATGCATGCATGCTGTATATCATATTTAGATTCTAGTATAAGATAAATACATATTAATTAATTAGATTAATTAATAATTTTCACTGTAAAATAGTGATTTTGAAAAAGTTTTAAAATTACCATTTTACCCCTGCACTAAAAATTTCACTTTAAATGGTATTAGAGCGGGTTCTAAGATATAATATATATATATATTTGCATGTATAGATTAAGTTGTAATCTAAAAGTTTAAATTTGAAATTTGAAATTCAAAATTTAAAATTTAAATTTTGAAAGTTGTTCGAAATTTAAAATTCAAAAATTTAAAATTTAAAATTTAAAATTTGAATTTTAAAATTTGAATTTTGAAATTCAAAATTTAAAAATTTGAAATTCAAAATTTGAAATTTGAAATTTGGTTGAAATTTCAAATTTGAAATTCAAAATTTAAAATTCAAAATTTGAAATTCAAAAATTTAAAATTTAAAATTTAAAATTTGTTTGAAATTTAAAATTCAAAATTTAAAATTTGAAATTTAAAATTTAAAATTTAAATTTTAAAATTGGTATATTTAGATATACTTGATCCAAGTAGCAAGTAATCTAATTGGGTTGGTTGCCATGGTAGTCCAGTCATAGGAGAAAAGTAGGATTTAAAGGCCCTCTCCTCCCATTCGATGGAGTTCTCCTATGGCGGTAGGGGTGCCACTGCAATTATATCCCATGTAGATGAAGCAGTGAAAGAACTTAATTGTAAAGGTTCAATTGTAAAATTTATCATGAATGTGTTAGATTAGATCTAAAAGAATATTCATGATTTATTTTGATTGAGTTATTTTTTGTTATATAATTAGCAATAGGATTGCTCTTTATGAAATGTGCTGATCTATTTATGAAATGAGTCAATATATTTGGTGAACAGAAAATAAAACCTTTCAAATTTAAAAATTATTTTCGAAATACCAAACCCTGACCCATCAGCCCAAATACTTAATTAAAGAAATTAAGTGTTGTCAAGTTGGTCTAGAATTGTGAATTAAGATCTAAGACAATTGCATAAACTTGTGGGTCAATGGGTTAGATGGATTAGGTCCATAATTATGTTAGACCTATGGTTAGCTTAAAGAAATAGACTAAATTAGAGTAATTGATCAAATCTAATCAAAAGTTGAATTAGATTAGGTCAAGGACACTCTAGACTCAACTCCAATAGTTGTAGTTGAATGGGTCCATGTCTTTAACTAGACCAAGATGGACTTAATTCATGGCTACGTGGTGGAACCCTATTTACTAAGTTGATCAAATTAAAACTAATGAACCGATTGGTGTCTAAGGTAAGTTCGGCAGTTTGACCAGTGGTTCTTAAGTGGGAGCTACTTGCATTGATTCGATCTCTGATGAGTTAATGGCATATCCCCACCACTGATCTCACTTACCTGGCCAACCTGGTGAGTTAGATTTTGATTAGATCACTTGGTGATTAGGGCTCACCCATGTCATTAGGTAAATCAGTGTGACTGATTTAGGTGCTCCTAATGTCGGTTTTAATTAAATCTTTTTTAATCTGACTTGATGAAGTCAGTGGGAGGATGGAAATTGGCTGGTTAATTTCTTCTCTTCCTTCACTTAATAAAATCTTCAAAAATTATTAGGTCCCTAAAATGATTAAGTTATAGTGATAACTAAGTCATTGCCTCCCATTAAGTGAGTGATAATGAGTCCATTAGTTTAATAATCACTGGAGGCCCAAAGGCCTGGTGCTTATTGACTAATGGAATTATCATTCATAGTATAATAATTTGGTTGAGTCTTTCTGATGGTGGTCAGGTTGGCCGGCCAAAGTCGGGCCTGATCATTTATTGGTCCGATTCATAAAATTAAGTCATGTTAATGGTTGGACCTAACCAGATCTTTTCAGTGGAGGCCAAAGCCTACTGATTAGGTTCTGGGGCAAAATTAATTACTAGAAGTTGTTTAGAGAAACAACTGGTTATGAACCTACCCATAGATGCACATGGGTTGACCAACCAAAGTTGGGCTCGTGTGTGGTCTGTGTGGATTCTAGTACCCACTAAGGAATTAAAGTAATTCTTCAAATTAGAGGTTGAGGCTACCAGTTCGTAAAAATACTGAGAGAAACTTTAGACTAAAGTCCAAGTCTTTAGTATTAATAATTTATATACTAATAGAGGTCTGGTTTTTCTTTATGCAGCTATGGCCACTACCCTGTCGCTTCGATCATTATTAGATAATGACAAGCTCATGGGATCTAATTTCGATAGCTGGTATCGAAAATTGAAAATCATTCTTGAGCATGAGCAGATCCTTTATATAGTAACGGATCTGGCACCTGAGGAGCCAGCTCTGAATGCTAGAGGGATGGTCCGAGATACTTACTAGAAGTGGCTCAACGACCGCATCACCATTCGGTGTATAATGTTGACGGCAATGAATGATGAGTTCAGCCACAGATTTGAGAACACCCAGCCATAGGAGATGCTTCAAATGTTGAACGACTCCTTTGGCACGCCTGACGATGTTGAAAGGCATAAAACTAATTGTGCCATTTTCAATGCTCGGATGAGGGATAGGGCCTCAGTCATCGATCATGTACTGTACATGATCGAAATGATTGAGTGCCTAAGTAAACTGGGCTTTCCCATGCACGAGCAGCTCGGTAAGGATGCGATCCTTAATTCTTTGCCCAAGTCCTTCCTCCCCTTCCTTGCTCATTTTCGAATGACAAAGCCTGCAGTGAACTACCACGGCTTGTTGGGGTTGCTACAGAACTTTGAGAAGGACCACCAGCTCCATAAGGAGTCGGTGAATGTTGTGGGAGGGTCTTTTTCTGGTCGTCGATCCTTTAAGAAATGGAAGAAGAACAAGAAGAAGAAGAATAAAGTGCAGCTGCATGCTGAGACGTCAGTACAAGGTCAGAACAAGAAGCGCAAGCCCGACCAGAGCTAGGTGGAGTGCTTCTTTTGCAAGAAGCAGGGGCACTGAAAGAGGAACTGTCCTCTATACATTGCCTCCCTGGACCCGAACAGGCCGAAGAAAAAGCAAGATAATTATATGATAACACCTTGCAACTTTTCCATTAGTGATACTACTGCCTGGGTATTGGATACCAGAAGCCTTTATCATATCTGTAATTCGATGCAGGGTCTGCAGGTCAGTAGGAGATTTGATGAAGGCGAGAGGTTCCTGAACGTTGGAGATAGAAGCAAAGTTTCAGTTCTAGCTGTAGGAATCATGAACCTTGTAATCAATTCTCGTAATGTAATTTTGAGTGAATGTCACTATTGTCCAAGCTTTTTATTAAATATTATTTCTGTAAGCCTTTTGACCATGTACGGTTATGAATTTTTAATAAAAAAAAATATTTGTAATATCATTTTGAATGGTGTTACAATGTTTGTTGGACAACTAAATAATAAAATTTACTTACTATCACAACCGTTAATGTAGTTCAAACCTCTGGTAAATACCCTAGAATAGATAATGTGTCAGAAGTCTACCTTGGCACTGTAGGTTAGGTCATATCAATAAGAACAGGATAAACAGATTGGCTCAAGAAGGAATTCTTGAAGTTGGTGATTGTGAATCACTTCCAACCTGTGAGTCCTGTCTTCTTGGGAAAATGACTGTTGCCCAGCTATGCAACCCAAGAGGTGGGGTGAATTGGGTTTCTAAAAATTTGAAATTAACTAATGACTTATGAAAAATATTTGTCAATAGCTAAGTGAATGAGAAGAATAACCTTAATTCAAGATTAATTGCCAAAAGCAAGAATGCAAGGAAATAATGAAGAGTTGAAGAGAAGCAATTATGCACACCACAAACAAAAGGATTTATAGTGGTTCGGTGCCAACCTTGCACCTACATCCACTCCCCAAGCTCCTACTTGGGAATTTCAATCCACTAAACTTGTATTCAACCCGAATACAAACATCGGAAACTCCGACACTAGCTATCCCAAGCTAGTCCACTTATTTCTCGGGTACAAGCCAACCCAATACACTCCGATTCTAGGTTCGGATCAACCTTCCCTTATTTTGGAACCCCTCCAAAATAAAAACAATCACTCAAAATGAGTAAAATAATTTATAGCACAAATAAGTACAAGAAAAGCTCCTTTAATGAGCGAATATAACTTTAAATACACTTTACTCAAGAGAAGAAGCTCCTTTTTTGGATTTCTCAAGGTGGATGGAGAATTGATTGAGCACTTGAGGAGTTGGTGAGCTTGAATTGATGGCTTCTTGAAGGCTTTAAATGAGCTCTTGATTAGGTCTGAAAGTTTGGCTTGAGAAACCCTTTTTCAAATTCTCTCTTTTGAATGCTCTTGAATGCTCTCTTGAATGCTCTTCTTTTTCTTTTCAATCTCTTGCTATCTCTTACTTGTTTCCCACCTTTTGAATCCTTTTATAGCTTTAAGAAATAGAGAAAAATATTCTAGTCTGAAAAAGAGCCGTTAGACCATATTAAATGAGCATTAAAAGTACTTAAAATGGGTTAAAAACTAGCCGTTGCGGAAAAATCCCATCACAGGGGTCGACTCATGAGTCGACTCATGCCTCAGGGTCGACTCATGAGTCGACCTCTGTTGAAGCAACCAGAAAATAGGGTTATGTAACTTTTGGCCTAAAACTGCAGGGGTCGACTCATGAGTCGACTCTCAGGCCGTGCCAAGCCAAAAATTCTGCGTGCCAAACTGCTCATTGTGCCATGAGCTGACTCATGGGTCGACTCATGGATTTCAAACATGCATAACTTCAAAAATACAAGTCCAAAAATAATGAAATTTTCGCCAATAGATCACAAATCTTTTGTTCTACCAAATGATACTATTAAATCAGGGTTTTGGTAAAATTATGATTTTACCCCTGAAGAGCACAAAGACTTTTCCAAATAAAAAATATTGGTACCCCTTCAATCTGCTTTGTAATCATCAAAATTAATCTAGAGAGCAACAATCTCTCCCTTTTTGATGATGACAAAATACTTGAACAAAAGCATTTATGTGAATCATGAATTTCAAAAGGATGCATTATAAGTGCATTTGCTTGGAAAGAATATTGATTCTTTTGGCATGTGATACAAATGGTCATATGCATAAATGGTTTGCCCATTTGCTTAAAGATTTGAAAATTTGCTCATTGGATTATGTGATTTTGGTGTTAGAGCAAAAAATTTATTTTTGTTATCAGAGCAAGTTGTATCTTGAAAATTTTGCTCATTCTCATTTAATTATTTAGTTTTAGTATCAAAGCAAAAATAATTAAGTGTACCAATGTATGTCTAAGAATTAATTTGTAAAGAATATCAGAGCATGCTAAATTTAAGATGTATCAGAGCAAGTTAAATTTTAAAGCATATCAGAGCATATTTAAAGAAGTAATTTTAAAGGTTGCTCATTTGCATTGTACTTAGCAATTTACTCATTGTATTTTTAAGTCATTTAATAATTTTACTTTTGATATTGTTCTTTAATTTCTCCCCAATTCATTCATTTTATTTTTAAGTCTTTTTATAATTTTGCTTTTGATATGTTTCTTTTTCTTTAATTTTTAATAATTTATAATTTTGTTTTTGATGGATTTCTTATTCTTTAATTTCTCTCTCTTTTTGACATCATCAAACATTGTTAACTCCCTCTCTTTTTCTGAATACATTTTTTCTTTAATACTTCTAGTGCTAATCATTAATGTTTGCTCCCCCTGAATACAGCAATCATGAACCAAAATATGCCATAGATTACCATAGATATGAATCATCAACAAAGAGAAGTTGTTTCAACAATGAGAAGATATATAACCAAAAGATGATTGACATCATTACAAAGAGTAGATATATAAGTAAAAGATGATTAAAAACATAGTTGTTTCAATACAAATTTCATAACATAAAAGTCAGCTAGCTAATGTCATTACATGGCCCCAAAATACAGATCCTAGAAAGAACAAGAGACTAACACCTAGGATCTAGTAAAGCTCATGACTGGATGGATCGGAGTCATCAGAGATAGGATGAGGAGATGATGGAGTTCGACCAGAAGAACGTCCTCTACCCCGTCT
>NC_025994.2:75306976-75329197 GCF_000442705.2 Elaeis guineensis
TTTTCTTCATCTTCCGGTGCCATTCTAATCTGATTATAGCCGAGAGAACGCGTCCATAAAAGTGAGGAGCTCATGGCCTGAGTAGCGTCCACCAGTTGGTCGATCCTGGGAAGGGGTAGCTGTCCTTTGGACAAGCCTTATTCAGCTTTTTGAAGTCGATACACATCCTCCACTTCCCGTTTGCTTTCTTGACCAAAACAACATTGGAGATCCACTCAGGATAATGACTTCCTTAATAAATCCGGCCTTGAGAAGCTTATCCACTTCCTCGGCTATCGTCTTCTGCCTCTCCGGGGTATGACTCCGAATTTTTTCTTTCGTCGGCCGATGTTTAGGATCGACTGCCAGATGATGTTCCATGACTTCTGTGTCGATCCCGGCATATCCGTCGGGACCCATGCGAAAACGTCCGCATTTCTTCGGAGGAAATCCACAAGACGCGTCCGCACCTCCTCCCCTAGGTTGGAGCCAATTAACACCACATGCTCCGTGCTCCCATCATTCAAAGGGATTGGTATTAGGTCTTCGATTGGACCGCCCCTCTCTTCAGTGAGGTCATCGCGAGCATCCAATCCATCAACCGGACAGAGGTCCGCTTGATCGCTTCTTTGCAAGGCGATGTTTGTAGCAATGTCTGGCCAGGGCTTGGTCTCCCGGACCTCTCCGATCCCTTGGTTAGTGGGAAACTTCAATTTCAAATGGTAGGTTGAAACAACAGCTCTGAGGGCATTGAGGCCGGTCGGCAAGGATTGCATTGTAGGCTGATAGCGCCTTTACCACCAGAAAATTCACCAGAGCTCTGGACTGCTTTGGATACTGACCCGCGGTCACAGTCAGAGCTATCATTCCCTCTATCGGAACGGCATCACCGGTAAACCCTATCAAGGGGGAGCAAATCGGTCTCAGATGATCGCTAAGAGTGGACATTCTTGAAAAGGCGTCATAGAACAAGATGTCGGCCGAACTTCCGTTGTCAACAAGAATGCGATGGACGTCGTAATTCGCTATGTTCAAGGAGACTACGACCGCGTCGTTATGAGGGAATTGGACTCCCTGGGCATCTTTTTCGGTGAAGGTTATGGGTTCTTCAACCTTTTGCCGCTTAGGGGATGCAGCCGGGTGCGCTGATTGCCTCCCGCTGGGGTTCCCCCGAGATGACGTTGATGAAATTCGGCAGAGACCGATCATCCGGCCACCCCTTATCGGCGACCATAGCCGGAGGTAGTTATGCAGAGACCTCGTGAGAGGGCATCAGATGAGGGAAGGAGGATTGGGCGCCGGAAAAGATGGCCGGAAGCGGATCCGTTGAGCGCTCCTTTAAGAACAAGGGTACTGCGAAGACACAGGCCCCTCCTTCTAGCGCCAATCCTGTTGGTGCAAAAATCTGCTTGCACTGGAGAAGCTGGAGTCGGAGAAGCCGCGGTCGCCGTCGGGACCTGCAAAGGAAGTCTAAACCGGAGGTGGGGGTTGCTCCGGCAAGACCCTCCGACGCTCAAGTCAGTTCTCTGCCTCAACAAGATGGAGTGCTCGAACGGAGAATTTAGCAGAGTTTTGAGATAAGAAATGAGCTTATAGAATAACATATCTGGATCCCCCTTTTATAGGTGGAGGAAGCAACGGATTGATGGCGACGTTTGTAACCGTCTGGTAGTGGGCTGCCCATGGTCAGGAGAATTTATTGCGAAGGGTAGTGGAGTAGACCCGTGGCTATTGTCATGGCCTGCCACGTAGAGCCTGTTGCAGGTAGTGGAGCGGCGTCCGTTGCCGCTAGTTGTCAGGGAGTAGTGGAGTCGCGCAGCACCTGCCGCAGGGAGCGGAGCAGAATCGTGGCCGTTGACACAGCCTGTCAGAGAGTAATGGGTCCACCGTAGGGGGTGATGGAGCCACGCGGAATCCGCTACAGGAAGTGGAACAGGATCATTGTTGTTATTGTGACCTGCCAGGGGGCACGGATCTGTTGATTGAAGCTCGGCAGCGGTCGGAGTCCGGCCTCTGTAGAGGTCCGGGAGGGGTCCTCCTTACGGTTGGGGTCGTGGGTGGAGCCCGGCTTCCGTGGGAGTCCGGGCGGAACCCGGCTCCTGTAGGAGTCCGGGCGGAGTCCTCTGCCATCAAGGTTAAAGGCGAAGTCCGGTTCCCGTCGGAGTCCGGACAAGGCTTACCAGCAGTTGTCATTGAGGACGGAGCCCGGCTCCCGGGGGACTCCGGGCGGAGTCTGCTTGCCGCCGAAATTATTGGCGGAGTCCGGCTCCCGTAGGAGTCCGGGCGAAGTTTTCCAGCAGTTGATACTGAGAGCGGAGCCCGGCTCCCATAGGAGTCCGGGCGGAGTCCTCTGCAATCAAAGTTAAAGGTGAAGTCCGGCTCCCGTAGGAGTCCGAACGGAGCTTACTAGCAGTTGATACTGAGAGCGGAGCCCGGCTCCCGTAGGAGTCCGGGCGGAGTCCTCTTGAGGTTGAAATTATTGGCGGAGTCCGGCTCCCGTAGGAGTCCGGACGAAGTCTGTCTGCAGTCGTTGGAGTCGTCGGCGGGGCCCGGCTCCCGTAGGAGTCCGGGCGGAGCTGTCTTGTAGCTGAAGTTGTTGGTCGTCGAGGATGAAGTCCGGCTCCCGTGGGAGCCCGGGCGGAGATTTCTTTTGAGGTTGGCCTTGTTGGCGGAGCCGTTGATTCTGTGGAGGACTTCGGCTGGGGGTATTTTATACCCAACAATAGCCTTATCTCCTCAATCATGTCTTGGATAAAGGTTTATAATCACAATCCTTAGTTTCGAGCCCTAAATTTTTTTTCTAAATTTTCAAATAAAGTTGGCAATTGATTTGCAGCAACTTCTCTTAGCATGAAGTTAGCAAATCATTTGCCATCTATAAATTATTGTATAACTAATAGTTTTCATTGTTAATTATTTATGACTATTTTTATGATAAATTAGTATTATCGTAAATTGATTTGTATTTTTTGAAATAAAAATATTTCATTAATAAATATATTCTTGAATTTTTAAAAATAAGATATTACTTATATCTAAAAAATTTTGGAAGGAATGGGATTTCAATTATCTATATCAACTATTAGATGTTTTATTTGTACTTAATAAATTTTGATCAGTTAAATATGCTAGTTTCAACATCATTTGGCCCGACTTATTTACTCAACAAGTTGCATGATCAGTGAAGCCAATTAAATAGATGAAAAAATATAGGTTGGATTTGGCTTGAGATTTTTAATCCATTTTATAATAGTTTTATATATGCTCGTGATTATTAATTAATTAAAGCATATTACAAATAATTTATTAATATATCGGGTGTATAATATCTTGTACCTACTCATATAAAAAATAATCTTTAATACTTATTGGATAGTAATTTTTTTGATTATATATTATATGTTTACCTGGGGGCTTTGATGGGTTAAATATGCTATTTTTAACTTGATTTGATCCGATCTATTTAGTGAATTAATTTTATGAATCAAAAGAGTTTAACAATTAAATGAAAATAGTTTTAGATACAAGATATTCTACTATCAATATTACATATGACACACCATGACCAATAATGGTCTAGAATGTAATTATTAAAAATTTGTATAAAAATCATTTAATCAAGAATTTAGATGATTGATTTAACATGATTCGTACACCACAACAAAAATAATTTTTGATAGCAAAATTACTTGTAGCATTTTTTATTATATGCAACAAAATTTTTTTACTATATTTTAATAAAAATATTATTATCTTTCAATAAGTATTTTTTTTATTAGCAGTACTTCATTATAAATGCTGATATATATTTATGTTTTATA
The DNA here is from genome assembly GCF_000442705.2 of Elaeis guineensis. Taxonomy (NCBI): domain Eukaryota; kingdom Viridiplantae; phylum Streptophyta; class Magnoliopsida; order Arecales; family Arecaceae; genus Elaeis; species Elaeis guineensis. Next base: position 75,310,777 of record NC_025994.2, read on the forward strand.
GCATATAACTTGAAGTATCAAAAATCAGTAATGCTATTATGGCATTTAACTAATATTTCGATAAGTAATATAATACTTTATGAAATTTTAAAAATTATCATTAAATTTTAAATTATTAATTTTTACATAGAGCTTGGTTTAATCATACCGATCTCATAAAATATATTATTATACATATATATTCTTAGTATTACTTATTTAATGATATGAGTATATATTAATAAATTAAATAAATTATTTTTTAATATTAATAATATAAATTTTAGTTTAGTAGTTAATAGCTTGTCATTTAAATAAGAGATCATTGGTTCGAATCCTCTCTTTGTTTGAATATTAGGATTTGTAGTTTATTTTTTGATGATTTTTAACGGCATATAAAAAATATCAACATTAAAATTTTAAAGGCATTTACATATGCCATTAAAATAAAAATTTTTATCGATATTTTTTTTGAAAAAATTGATAATTAATTGTCGGTACCATCTTAACATGTTACATAAGAAAATACCACAAAAATACCAATAAAGATATTTGCGGCATTCTTTCTAATCTATAGTGCCACTTAAAAATACCATAAATGATCACTTTTGTTGTAGTCATATTAAAAATATATAAAAATTAAAAAATTATTTATTTAAAATATATAATATAAGGTACTAAAAATATTTTATATTAAATAGCATTATGTTTTAACAATAATACGAATAAAAAGAATATATGATGCATTATCAGCTTTGAATAAATTTTAAAAATATATATAAGATTATAGAAATATATTTAAAATATTGATATTTTTAATTATTTTAAATAAAAATTATAAATATATATCCAAAGCTGATCGAATATTAATTTATTAGTGTTGGTCGAGAAAAAAAGTTACAGCCTTATCATCCCCCCTCCACACAAGTGTCGGTTGATTTTTGGGGACAAAAAATGTCAAGGCACATGCTGCACGTGGTTTGTATTAGTTGTTCACTCATCCATCTTTGACTTTTAATACTCACATATGTGGAGGGGTTGATTTGCTGGGCTCTCTATTTAATTACTCAAAAACTAGAAAGGAGACAAACTCGGCTCAGATGCTGGAATCTGCATTGAAGCGGCTCTATCGCCCGTAAACTTGCGTACAGCCTCGGGGAAGTATCTTATTGTATACTAGTGTGTAACCGCGATTCGCGGCGAGATTTATTTTGACTCAAAATAAATATTTAAAATATTTTATCAATATATAAAATTTTTATATAATATAATATATAATATTTTTATTAGTCGATCAATATATATTCATACTAATCTTCATCTATCATAATTTTTTTAACTAAACTAAAAATAAGGATATCAAAAAATTTTATTAGAGTATTACTGAACTGAGTTTCATAATAAAATATGAACCAAAATGATTAAAAAAATTAATCCATAATTTTAAACATTTAATATTTAATATTTGATATTTAAATACTAAATATTAAATCTTAAAATCAATCAAAAATATAATCTATAATTTTAAATTTATTTTTTAATAATTAATATTCTAAATCAAATATATATATATATACACATATATTGTAACTTTATACAACTGAAACTATCAATTTTATTTATGTTAATCTTTACATATTTTTTTGGATCATATATAATAAATTTATATATAGGATCCTAAAATTAATTTTAAAATACTAAAAAATTTTTTTTTTATGAATTAGTGTCATCCAATTAATACAATCAATTTTTTTAATCTTTTAATAATTTTTCAACTGCATATAATAAATTTAAATATTTTATACATTTGGACTTAAATTCTTAGACCGATTTAAAAAATACAAAAAAAATAATTATAAAATACAACACTATAGTGAAAAATAGGTTGTTTATTTGACTTAGATTAAATTGTAAATTGATACGAAAGCATTGTCAGGTGGTTCATCTTGTATGGTCAAAATTAATATGGATTTTATGATCCATATATTTATTTATAAGTAGAAAATTTATGTATAAAAAGGCTCAAATACATATTTAAAATAAAAAAAATTAAAACTAAATTTTAGATAAGATATCAAGAATATATAGATGTGGAACTTTCCTGACCTTATCAAATACAATGTACTAATCAAGTGTACCATACACCAATGTTGCATTTTATCGGTATCCTATATTTGAATATATGAAATAAATAAATAATGTGTACTCAGATGCACAGCTCATTCAAAATTCCAGTTCAAGTTTCGTATCGCTCTATTTCAAATGATAAAAAATTTTAATAAATTGTTAAACCAAATTTGGTTTTGAGACATTCAAATAGCAAATAAGAAAAATATCATTTCAAAAATATAAAAATAAAAAGTAAAAATATATAGTTTATTAATTAATTAAAATAAAGAAAAAAACTGACAATTTACTTTTCTTAATATTATCTCCTTCAAGAATATCGGCTGCCTTCCTGATTGAAGACTACTTCACCAAACTTACTTTTCCAATCCAGTACAAAACATTGAAAAAGCCACGTCACTGCCACTATCCTTCGAAACTGTTGCAGCTCGTAAATTAATATATATATATATATATATATATATATATATATATATATATATATATATATATATATATATATATATAAAGAGACAATGTGAATGCAATCATTAATTTATGAACTGCACCTAAAATAAGTTTAGCACATTTTTGATTAAAAAAAAAAAAAAAGATACAATCATATCAGAAAATATAAAGATATTCTTATTAAATTTATCAAGATATGTTTCAAAAAAATAGAAAAAGTAAATTTAATGTTTTATGATTTCTAAAAGATATGTAAAAGCTTGCAGCTTACGTTTATTTTCATCTACAATTAATTCAAAAATTTTTAACAAAATATCATCATATGTTACTTTAAAATTTAAAAAGATAAAATTCTACTGGCACCACGGACAAACTTAAAGTTTCTCTAGATGCATTTATTGTTTTAATTCCAACATTTATGCACAATAATTCAAAGAAAACAGTGTCACTCTTGATAATTAAAAGGCATCAGCAACATGCAAATAAATAGCAAGCATTAGTCAAAAACAGAGTACAAAAAGAAGAGGAGCAAGTGATTCATCTTTGTTCATACCCTCTGTTTCAAGAACAGCTGATGCTTTCTTGATAGAAGACTGTCTTACTGTAACTAACTTTCCAAAACCAGTATAAAATATTGGAAGGCACTCAGCACCCCCATCCTCTAAACTGGCTGTAGATCCTAAAAATAAAATTTATATTAACATAAGTTGATAAACAAAAGGCATGACACATTTGTGAACTACTCGTAAAACTTTTCACTATTGGATAATGAAAATAATAAAAAAGAAGAAGCAACATTTACCTTTCTCCATATCCACTCCTTCATGAATAGTTGTTGCCGTCCTCATAGAAAACTCTTTCATAGTAACTGACTTCCCATAACCAGAACGAAATATTGGTGCTCATTCAAAGTAATACTTTCTTTTTGTTTTACTATTACTAAAAGTTTAAAATTGATGGGTCTAATTCAACCTAAAGAAAAAAAAAACAACGGAGCATTCTATATGGATGAAATATTTTTATAATGGCCATTTATTCTTAAAAAAATATCAATATGAAAAATTTAAGAATTTTCTCAAGGGATTTTGGGTAGAAAAGGAGGACGGGTGGAGAATGCTTACATCATAGGCTTCGTTGATCCGATGAAATTGAACGCCGCAATTATTTTCTTTGCACATGTTTAGATGGTACTGTGAACAATAAAAATCATTTAACTCATTTTTGAAAAAATCTAATAAAAAATATTTTTTTATAATAAAAAATAGTCAATAAACTCAAATAGATCATATAGATTGAAAATAAACCAAAAAAATGAAATATGATCCTAGGTTTTTATTGTAGGTCTGAGCAACCAGAAGCTCTAAACCACGTTCAACAAACAACCTAAGAGGGTATGCATCTACCTCAAGGCTTCCACTGGCAAAACGCTGGAGCATACCAGTGTCAAGCACAAATTTTCCAAAGCAGACAGTAATTTATATGGAAGCTGCTTTGCCTGGAATGCAATATGGAAGAAAGTAATTATGGTTCTTCTCTTGAATGACACCAGCAATTTCCTTCTACCATTCGGGTTGTGAGCACGGCCATGAAAAATTGTGTGGGAAAAAAAATTCCATCCGGAGCTGCCCACCCGATTGAGACTCATGTGATTGGAAAAAGCAGGGAAAAAATTAGGAAAAAATATAGAAAAAAATTAATGAAAACAAAAGGAAGGTGAAAAAATTAAAAGGCAAGATGTTTTCCTACATAGGTTGCTCATTTTTTTTTCCTTCTTTTCTTTTTTTTTGCATTTCTTTCTTTTTCAAAGATTTGTGGAAAGGAAAGAACCTGAGGGAGATCGAAGGGGAAGGACAATGCCAGCGATAATGGAGAGGAAGACAATGGCATAGACCAGTGGGAGGTAGCGGTGAGGAGAGCAAGGAGGAGGTCAGCATTATGAGAGAGATTGGAGGGGGAAGCCGATGATGGTGACGATGGAGAGGAATGTGACGATGAAGAACGGTGGGAGGTGGTTACGATGGAGAGGAAGGCAACGATGGAGACCGACGGGAGATGGCGGCGAGGAGAGCAGGGAGTGCTCAGTAAGGGTTCGAAGAAAAAAATGCTTGCGAAAAAAAATCCATCCAAAGCTGCCCACATGATCTAGACTCCTATGATTGGAAAAAGCAAGGAAAAAGTTAGGTGAAAATATCCGAAGCCACCCACCCGATCGAGACTCCTGTGATTGAAAAAAGCAAGAAAAAAATTAGGGAAAAACATCCAAAGCCGCCCACCCGATCGAGACTTCTGTGATCGGCAAAAGCAGGGAAAAAATTAGGGGAGAACATAGGAAAATTTAAAGAAAACAAAAGAAAGGTGAAAAAAATTAAAAGGCAAGACCTTTTACCACATAGATTGATCATTTTTTTTTCTTTTTGCCTTTTTTTATTTTCATTTGTTTCTCTTTGTTTTTCAATTCTTAGGTGTCTCGATCAGGTGTTGTTAAGAACTAGGGCTTGGCTCTACACACAGTAAGATGCAAAAAATAGCGGGAGAAAGAAGGAAGAGAGCAAATTGCACACACACAAAAATACATAGGAATTTATGTGGTTCATATTCTCTTGCTCCTACATCCATGGCCGCACAGAAATATATATTCTTTTACTCAGAAAGTTTACAAAGTACAAGAGATAGGAAGGAACTCTCTCTCTTTCGCCCTCTCTTCTACACAGCATAGCCATCTTTGGATGCCCAATGTTATCTATTTATACCATGGATTAGGGTTGCCACTGGTATGGTTCTTTTTTCAGATTTGCCCTCCATTCCAATGAGACAGGGAAGGTGAATCACAGCCATCCACAGCGTGTACCCTCTATCATTTGTCGGTGAGATTTCTGCGACTATCAACAGTAGTGCACATATAAGACTCGGGTCAAAGAGATGGATTAGGCTCCACTATCCCAACAACTCTCCCATTTGAAGACTGAGACATCCAAACATGCATTCATAAAAGAACAAACTCTCATACTATAAATCTGTATACCCTGTGCGGCACCTCCATTCAACTAGCTTCGAAGGCCAATTGAGGCCATGCATAGCCTCAACTTCTTTACAATGACTGCCTTTGTCAACATGTCAGCTAAATTCTTTGAGCTCTAAATCTTCTCAAGTGACAAACTTCCATTTTCAAGCAATATCCTGATGAAGTGATATCTCAATTGTGTATACTTTGTCCTAGCATGAAACATCATATTCTTGATAAGATGGATAGCACTCTGACTGTCACTAAACTGCACACTGTAACTCTGCTCTTTACCTAGCTCTTTCAATAAGCTTTGCAGCCATATAATTTTCTCGCTGGCTTTTGAGATAGCAACATTCGAACTCGATGGTAGAAAGAGTCACGATCTTCTGCAGCTGTGAAACTCAGCTCATTGCTATCCTACCAATGATTAAAACATATCCAGTTATGCTCCTCCTAGTGTTGGCATCACCACCTAAGTCTGCATCTATGAATCTCTATAGTGTTTGACTGCCCCTCCTATAGCATAAGCCGATCTCCTTGGTACCTTTCAAATATCTGAGAATTCACTTGACAACTTTCCAATGTTTCTCACCTGAGTTAGCATGCATGTACTTGCTCACAGCTCCCACTGCGTGTGCAATGTCAAGTCTTGTGCAAACCATCGCATGCATCAATCTACCAACTACTAAAGCATAAGAAACCCTTGCCATTCTCTTCACCTTATCATCATCCTTGGGTGATTGTTCTTTTGAAAGCTTGAAATGACTAGCCAAAAGTGTCTTCACATGCTTAGCATCTGTCATGTTGAACCTGTCCAACACCTTTTCAATTTAGCTATCTTGAATTAGATTTAGTGTACTGGCTACTCTGTCTCTTTCAATTCTTAGCCCAAGTATTTATTTTGCTGTGTCCATGTCTTTCATTACAAACTCTCTTGACATCTCTCTTTTCCATCTTTCCATCTCTCACATATTCGGTCTAACTATCAGCATATCATCAACATACAAGAGTAAGATAATAAAGCTATTATTGAGTATCTTGTGATAACAGCAATGATCTTCCTAGCACCTTGCAAAATCATTATTAGTCATGAATCCATCAAATTTTTTGTACCATAATCTAAGAGCCTGTTTCAAACCATACAAGCTCTTCCTCAGCTTACACACAAGTTCTTTCTTACCAGGGACTACAAAGCCAAAGTTAATAGGGTGCTGCATATATATGTTTTTATCAATCTCATCATTCAGAAAAGCAGTAATAATATCTAACTATTCTAAGTATAAATTTTCTATTGCCCAAATATGGAGCCCAAGTGGGGGAGGGGGGGAGTGAATTGGGTCTTTTTGAAATTTTAAAGATTGAACTACTTAAGTAAAGTGCCAAAGTGAAGAGTGAAGTGTATCAACTTGTAATGGAAACAAAATCAAACCCAAATAAGAAGTAAGCAAGTAATAAACACAAAGAACAAAATAAGAGAGGCAAGCACAACAAACATAAAGGATTTATAGTGCTTCGATGTCAATCTTACACCTACATCTATTCTCCAAATCCCTACTTAGAAATTCAATCCACTAAATGGATAACAATGGATTACACCACGTCGGACACTTCCGACCCTTGCCTTTCAAGCAAGAACACTTATTTTTTGGATACAAGCCAACTCTCAACACTCCGATTCAGGGTTCGGATCAATCCAAATAAATTTTGGAACCTCCCAAAACTCAAACATCCAAAAACTGTTTGAGAAAAATAGAGTATATAAATTTCAGCACACAAACCCCTTAAATACACACAATAAAATAATAGAAATACAATACTTAAGGGGTGAAAGTCTTTGCTGTACACTCTCAATAAATTTCACATTTGATTGCTACTGGAGAGTAGTTGGTGAAGTACTTAAATGCTTTAATCTCTTTCTTTGGGCTGAAAATAATTTTTCTCAGATTTAATCTTTGAGCTTGCAAAATCTTGTGATTGTCTACTTGAATAGAGCATTTATAGTTGCCATTTACCTTTGAGAATATTTTAGAGTTAGTTTAGAGCCGTTGGAGTATGTTTAATGCACATTAAATGCATCAAAAATGGGCTAAAAACTAGTCATTACGCAGCTCACAAAAAATGGGGCATCTCATAGGGCATCCCACTGGTATTGGGGTGTCCCATGGGGCATCCCAAATGGCCAAACAGAAAGTTCTACTTTCTGTTTTAGTCTCAGGGTCTCAGGGGGGCATCCCAATTATATGAGACATCTCAGGTGGATCATCCCACAGCATGCCATGACCCAAAATACTGTGTGCCGGCTGCCAATAGAAGGGGATGACCCAGGTGGGTCGTCCCATCATGTTCTAACCTAGTTTTCATGTATTTAAGGTTCGAAACTTATCAGAACTCATTCAAACACTCTCAAATAAATTCAAATCAGTTTGGACACTCTCAAAAACCTTCAAACCTTCACCAACTTGCTAAAACTTTAACTTTTGACATATTTGATGAAGCTTTTCAAACCCAATCTCTTGGACTACCTGAAACATCATAAAAATAATCTTCAAATATAAAAAACTCATTAGTAGTCCCCTCAAATGGTTTGTGATCATCAAAATCAATTCTTGAGCAACAATCTCTTCCTTTTTGATGATGATAAGATATTTGAGTGTTCAAAAAAATATATTTTTAAAGCTCAAGTGATTTGGATTTGTGAAGCATGAGAAGAACTATGCCAAGAGTTCAATCATAGAGGATCATGATATACAAACTTTAATGAATTAACTCATTTAGCTTAAATAATTTATGAATGAATTAGAGTATTTCTAAGGATTATCCTTATTCAATCAAAATCCTCTTCTTTCTTGTATGGATTAGATTATTTGATTATTTGAAAATAAATCTTCCCCTTTCTTATATAAGGAGTGTATATAAAAAAAACTTTTGATTCTAGTATCAAAGCAATAGATATGAGAACGTATATCTTTTTTCTTTTTATTATCTTGATGTTAAAGTAAGAATGAGACAATTAGAGCAAGAATCAAAAATGAATGTATCGAGTCAATTTGGTATCAGTACAAAAGTAAGATTAGTAAAATATTTAAGATAAATAGGTTGATCAAAGTAATTTTTCAAATAGTATCAAAATAAACGTAAAAATAGATGTATTAAATTTTTTTTAAAAAAAAATTATGAATCAGTATCAGAGCTATTTTTTTAAAAATATAGGTGAAACAGTATTAGAGCTTTACCATTCAGTATAGAATACTATATCAGAGTAAAAATTGTTAAAAAAATTTAAAAAGAGCAAAAGATTTTCAAAAGATTTTAAGAACTACATCATTTTCACACTTTATCATTATTTCTCCCTCAAATACATTATTTTCTCCATTTACCTTTATTTCTCCTCCTTTATCGTTATTATATTTTTTTTTTTATATTCCATTATTTCTTCTCCTTTTTGACATCATCAAAAAAATAAACTAGAAGAGTAGGATGTTCATGGTGTTGAGTCAAGTATCAAGAAAATAGAGCATGATACCACATTCATCCATCCAACAAGAAATGATACTAAGCATTCATTCATCCAAAGAGACATAATAAACATTCATACAACGAGACATGAGTAAAAAGGAAACAACCTCATTCATATTCACCAAAATAGAGGTTACAAGAGTCATAAAGAGCATAAAGCTCTCATACATTCAATCTATAAAATATAACTAAGTAATCTAATACAAAATAAAGTCAGGGAGACAGGGCATCGAGCACAAGATCCAGAAAGATGAAGACATGATCAGCCTCATCCACGATCGAAGGGTCTGGATCGAGAGGAAGATGTCGGAAGATGGAAAGCAATAGGCTGAACAAAGGCTAGCTCACTAGATGCAGAGGGTCTAGACTGAAGTTGAGTCTGATGGCATCAAGCTGGGATAAGATCCCCCACAGTAATTTGGAGCCCATCAAGATCAGTAGATAGAAAGTCTCTGGAGTCTCTGATGTCTATCCGAAGCAGCTCAAGAGATGAGCAAAATTGACTGTGGAGTCTCTCTATCTCTCGAGCCAGGTCATCCATCTGCGACGTAGAAGAAGTCGATATGCCCACTCTAGCAGAGAGAGACTACAATCTGTCTGACCTCCCTCTCTATATCAAAAATTCTGCCACTAAATCTGAGAAGGGAGCTCTCCACACCCTCCAATCTAGTGCTCAGGACTGATAGAAGCTCCATCAATGAGGAAATATGTGGACAATGGATGAATCTAATGATAGGGTAGAGAAGGCACTCGAAGAGGCAGGGTGAAACTGCTGTGGCTGTTGGCTGTGCCTACTGTTTACCTACCTGTACCTGTTTAGAATTCCGCTCCTGATAACGAAACTGGATGGAGTTGCTGCAGAATCTGATCCTAAACAACTGCTGCTGGAACTGGTGAGACTGAAGAAGCTGACCTAAAATTACTGCAGCTGAACAGATAAAAATTCTGCACTCCCAGCTAGCTGTCCCATATCAACATCCCCTAAACTGAAAGTAGGCATGGTATGACTAGATGGGGGAACTCTAACGAAAGATCCTATCCAAGCTCTGAAATATATAGAAACAACTGGACTCGACCTGGGCACAGGAGAGATGACCCTCCCCCTCAGCATGCTCTCATCCTCATCACTATCCCCTCCCTACAGCATGACTCTTGATCCACTGGCCATCCACTCTCACAAAGTTCATCCTCCTAAGAGAGTGGTTGTTATAGGTGTCAGATATGATAGCCTACAAACAATCTCCCATCAAAACTAACTCCATCCTCTCTGAAGATAACTATGAGGGCCATACCATAGGACAAGGAGCCTTGGACCTTTTAAGGCATCCCTCATAGCATCAAACATCAGAAAATGGAAGGTTCAGGGGAGACTCTGAAAACAACATGGTGCATGAGACATATATCTCTCTCCGTCATCAGATCATATCTTTCCTCTAGGGAAGAAAATTCTGAAACCATATGGTGGAGCAATCTCATCTTCACACTCAGATCCTTACTTCAATTTTTAGAAAACCTTCCACGTCATCCGTCCTAAGTCCAACTTCTTTCTTAGGTAGTTCATCCAAACAACTATCTTCACAGGGCATTTGAAGCAATCTACCTAGTCTTGGAGTATTAAAATGATCTGAACACCCTAATAGTAGATTTTAAGACTCCCTCAGAGAAAATAGATTGGAATAAAATTCTTCACCAAATCTATGTAAACTTCGGACAAGCTCAAAAAGAATTTCCAACCTTGCCGAATCATCTTCTTCCCCAATAGAAAATCCATCTTGCCTTAAGAACTTGAAATCAACATTCCTACCCAATGCAACTTTTCTAGCAGACAAGGGATCTTACTTGTGTCACAGGAGGTGAAGCATGGGTGGCTCTTGTGCAATCTTCTTCCTTCTTTCCTCTGCCTCCAGGGATCTCACAGACTTCCTCCTTTGTGGCATCCTCATCTTGGGGGCCATGATGCAAGAGAAAGGTGAAAATGATCTTGAGAGTGGAGAAGGGTTGGATTGAACTGAAATCAAAGAGGAAAGGGTTTTTGAGAGGTTTCCCATGGATTTGATGGCTAGGTTTGAAATTTAGGGAAAACTGAAAATGAGCCTGAGAAAAGGATTTGAGAAGAATGAGTTTTGGTTTGGAGGATTTTGAGGTTTTTGGAGAGCAAGGATGTGGATTCTTGATTGGGACGAGAGGGAGAGGAGAAGGCTTGGATTTGAGGCATCCCAACTCCTGTTCTATTGAAAAATGATCGGGTGGGCTCACTTATAAGTGACCTACCCGCATGAATGGGATGTCCCATGGGATGCCCCATTCAGGGCTCTTTCAGGCGATGAAAAAATGATTTAAATAGAGAAAAAAATCAAAAAAAAATTAAAAAATGTCACATCGAGTTGAGAAGGTCATGGAGGGTCTATGTAAATTTTGATGTGATTTTTGACAGAAAATTTCAATGGTAAAAATCCAAGAAGGTATCTGAATAGTATTGAAGAATTTTTAAATGACTTGAAAAATCTTAAAAAATGATAGATGGCTCCCAAAATTAGGATAATGAAATTAAAAATTTTTAGAAGAATTTTGGAGCAAAATTGTGATAAAATTCAAATAGAAGGATCTAAGATGCCAATTCTCTCTAATTTCATAAAATTTATTTTCATTAAGGGCTTTAGTGAAAATGTCAGCTAATTGATTTTTGATATTTATGTATTCAAGCATTATATCATTATTTTGAATATGTTTCTTATAAAATGATGTCTAATTTCAATATATTTTGACTAGAGTGTTGAATTAGATTTTTGGTTAAATTGATGGCACTAGTGTTATCACATTTTATGAAATATTTTTAAGTTCAATGCAAAATCCATAAGCTGATGCTTAATCCATAAGATTGAGGCATAGCAACTTTCAGCTGCAATATATTCAGCTCGGTCGGTAGACAAGGCCATGAATTTTTTCTTGCTAAATCAGGAGATTAAGTTTACTCTAGAAATTGGCAAGTTTCACTAGTACTTTTTCTATCAAGTTTACATCCAGCAAAGTCAGCATCTGAAAAACCTATTAAGTCCATAGATGATTGATTTTGAAAACTAAAGACCTAGGTTTGTGTTCTTTTAAGTATTAAAATTTTTTTTAAACAGTATTAAGTAATTCTTTAAGATTTGATTGATATCTAGCACACATACTATACACTGAATATTATATCAGGTCTACTTGCAGTCAGATATAATAAAGATCCTATCATGCCTCTATAAAGTTTTGTATCAACACTTTTACCATGCTCATCCTTTTCTAATTTACAGAAGGGGTCATAGGGGTACTTACAATTTTTGAGCTCTCCATTCCAAATTTCTTTAAAAGCTCTCTTGTGTACTTACTTTGGGTGATGGAGATCCCTTCCTTATTTGTTTGATCTGGAGTCCGAGAAGAATGTGAGTTCTCCCATCATGCTCATTTCGAACTCTGCATAAGCTTGACAAATTTTGACATAAATTTTTATTAGTAGACCAAATATAATATCATCAACATATATTTGTATGACTAAATTTTTTATCTTTTCTTTTTATAAAAAGAGTAGTGTCAACTTTTCTCTTGAAAAATTATTTTTAATAAAAACTTACTTAATCTTTCATACCAAGCTCTAGGAGCTTGTTTTAATCCATATAATACTTTGTTTAATTTAAATACATGATCTAAAAATTTATGATTTTCAAAATCAGGTTGTTCAACATAAACCTCTTCAGCAATATAACCATTTAGAAAAGCACTCTTAACATCCATTTAAAATAAATTAAAATTCATAAAGCAAGCAAAAGCAAGTAGCATTCTTATAGCTTCTAGTCTAGCAACAGGAGCAAATATTTCATCAAAATCAATTCTTCTTGTTGATTATATCCTTTAGCAACTAATCTTTTTATTTCTTATAACATTTCATCTTCATCTAATTTGTTTCTATATACCCATTTGGTTCCTATTATTGGATGATTTTTAGGTCTTGCAACTAGTGTCCATACATTATTTCTTTCAAATTGATTTAATTCTTCTTGCATGGTAATTATCCAGTTATTATCTTTTTCAGCTTCATCTATTATTTTAGGTTCTAAGTGAGAAAAAAAGCTACATAATTGCAAACATCTCTAAGTGAAGATCTAGTTCTTACACCTTGTGCGGATCACAATTATTAATTTTTAGGATGATTGTGGACATACCTCCATTCTCTTGAAGATTACCTGTGTCTTGAGGTTGCTCTTGAATGTTCTGATCATTGATGTTTTCATCCATCTGATCCTTGTTTTGTTGATCCGAGTCATTTAGGTGAGCTCCTTCATTCCATCTTCTATGATACCTGCATCATCAGCACCTCTCTCTTTCTTGATGGAAGGTCATTAGTTTCATCAAAAATAATATGAATTGACTCTTCCACTACTAGTGATCTTTTATTAAATACTCTAAAAGCTTTACTAGAAGTGGAGTAGCCAAGAAAGATAGCTTCATCAGATTTAGCATCAAATTTACCTAAGCTATCTTTGCCATTATTCAAAATAAAACACCGACAACAAAAATATGAAAATAACCTATATTAGGCTTTCTACCTTCCATAGTTCATAAGGTATTTTCTTTAAAATTGATCTTATTAAGGTACGATTTAGAATGTAACATGCTGTGTTAATTGCTTCTGCCAAAAGTACTTTGGAGCTTGCTTTCACATAGCATGGTACGTGCCATTTCTTCTAGTATTCTATTTTTTCTTTCAACTACTCTATTTTGTGTGTGTTCTAGGTGCTGAAAAATTATGATCTATCCTTTTTCATCACAAAATTTTTTAAAGTCTTTATTTTCAAATTCAGTTCCATGATCACTTCGAATAGAAATAATTGTAAATTTTTTTATTTGAAACTTTTCAGCAAAACTTAGAGAATGCAGAAAATACTTCATCCTTAGAAGCTAAAAATAAAACCAAGTAAAATAAAAATCATCAATGATTACAAAATCATATCTTTTTCTCCTAGACTAGTTTCCTTGTAGGACCAAATAAATCTATATGCAAGAGTTCTAGAGGTTTAGAAGTTGAAACAATATTTTTAGATTTAAAGAAAACTCTTTTTTTTACCTAATTGACATGCATCACATATTTTATCTTTATCAAAACTAATTTTTGACAAACAAAAATCAAATCTTTTTTAATGATTTTAGAAAGTGTGTGCATACTAATATGTGCAAGCCTACGGTGCCAAAGCCAACTAGTCTCATTAATTTTAGCATTCATGGCCATAAGACATTGCATGCTTTGTAAAGAGAGATTATCCAAATCAATCATGTAAACATTGCCATGCTATGTCCAATGAATCTAGTGCTAGCATCAGTGGGACTAGTTACAATGCACATAGATGATTCAAAAACTACTTTATAACCTTTATCACACAATTGACTAATACTTAACAGGTTATGTTTAAGACCATCTACAAGTAAAATATTTTCAATGCAAGTGGAGGGAGTGATACCAATGTTACCATACGATGATTTTTTCTTTGCCATTCTCCAAAGGTGACCATCCCTCCATTCTTGGCTTCCAATGTGATGAATTGTGATTCATCACCTGTCATGTGTCTTGAGCATCCACTATCAAGATACCACTTCTTTTTTTTTTGGGATGCAAGACACACCTGCACACATGAGATCAAATTTTAACCTTAGGTACCCAAGCTAACTTGGGTCCTTTGGGGTTAGTCACAATGGTTCCTTTTGAACCATATTTTCTTAACCTTTCTACCATTAAATTTGTTTGATGAACATGTATATGCTTTATGCCCTACCATACCACATCTAAAACAAGTAATATTTGAAATTTCTTGTGGATTCATTGACAAAAATATTTTTGAAGGACTTTTTTTCTTAGAGTGTTGTAGCCAAGTCCTGCTTTATCATATACAGCCTTTTGACTGTCAATAATCATCTGAAGTTTGTTTGAACTTAAAGTAAATTTATCAACTATAGGTTTTAACTTTGATATCTCTTCCTTTAGTTTTTGATTTTCTTTTATAAGAGTTTCATTTTGACTAGAGAGTTCATCTTTTTCTTTTATTAGTGATTGATTCTTTAGATCTAATTCTTTATTTTTCTTATCAATTTCTTCTTTTTCCTTACTTAATTCATGGTTTCTTGATTTTAGATTTTTATTTTTAATTTTTAATTCTTTTAGGTCATTTAAGAGTTCATGAAAAGCTTCTAATAATTCATCATAAGTAAATTCAGATTGAGTTTCAGATGATACCTCATTTTCGTGTGCCATAAGGCACAGGTTGGCTTCTTCTGAGTTTCTTCATCAGTGGTGGAGTCGTCACTGTCACTCCATGTAGCCATCATGGCCTTCTTCTTCTTGAACTTCTTTTGGCTTTCTTGAGCTGAGGGCATTCTGATCTGAAGTGGCCAGGCTTCTTGCACTCATAGCAAATTATGGGCTGCTCTTTTCTTTCTCTTTACTTGGCTCCCCTTAGCTGGTGGCCTTCTCTTGGTCTTATCTTTTCTTCTCATGAACCGTCTGAATTTTCTAGTGATCAGGGCCAAGTCCTCATCTTCTTCACTGTTGTCTGATTTTTCTGAGTCATCTTCTTCTTGAGCTATTGACTTGAGGGCTATGGTCCTCTTTCTTCTGGTTTTCTCCTCAGTGTGCTGCTTCATGGTCAGTTCATGGGTCATGAGGGATCCAAGCAGTTCCTCCAATGGTAGAACATTCAAGTCTTGGCCTCTTGGATTGCAGTGACTTTCGCTTCCCATGATCTTGGTAATGACTGAGCACTTTTCTCACAAGATCACTGTTAGAGTAACATTTGCCAAGACTTTTTAAGCCATTTATGATGTCAGTGAATGTGAATATGTTATTGATTCTTCAGGTTTCATTTTAAACAGTTCATAGTTGTGTACAAGCATATTGATTTTAGATTCTTTTACTTGATTTGCCTTCGTGTGTGACTTCTAGCCTATCTCAAATTTCTTTAGCAGACATGAATATGAAATATGATTAAATTCATTAGCATCCAAAGCACGATATAAAAATTCATGGCTTTAGCATTGAGCTGACCTATTTTTTTATCAAAATCATCCCATTCACCTTCCGACTTAGGGATAGACATGCCATCAATCAATTTGGTAGGTGTGTGTGGTCCATTTACTATGACACCCCACATGTCATAATCAAGTGCTTGAATAAAATTTTCAACCAAACATTCCAATAGGTGTAGTTTGACCTATTGAAAAGTAGAGGTCAGTTTGTGGATTATCCCTCGAATAGGGATGTGCCAAATTGGACTGCTATAGATCTTTAGCTTTTGATGGTTAAATCAAGTAAGAACTAAAGCACGGACTCTGATACTACTTGTTGTCCAGATATGGAGCCCAAGAGGGGAAATTTGGATCTTTTTAAAATTTTAAAGATTGAACTACTTAAGCAAAGTGCCAAGATGAAGAGTGAAGTGTATCAACTTACAATAAAAATAAAAACAAACCCAAATAAGAAGTAAGCAAGTAATGAACACAAAGAATAAAATAAGAGAGGCAAGCACAACAAACACAAAGGATTTATAATGGTTCGGTGCCAACCTTGCACCTACATCCACTTCCCAAGTTTCTACTTGAGAATTCAATCCACTAAATGGATAACAATGTATTACACTACGTCAGACACCTTGATCTTTACCTTTCAAGCAAAAATATTTATTTTTTGGATATAAGCCAATTCTCAACATTTCGATTCAGGGTTCGGATCAATCCAAATGAGTTTTGGAATCTTTCAAAACTCAAACACCCAAAAACTGTTTGAAAAAATAGAGTATACAAATTTCAGTACACAAATCCCTTAATACACACAATAAAAGCAATAGAAATATAATACTTAAGGGGTGAAAGTCTTTGCTGTATACTCTCAATGAATTCCACACTTGATTACTGTTGGAGAGTGGTTGGTGAAATGCTTAAATGCTTCAATCTCTTTTTAGGACTGAAAATAGCTTTTTTCAGATTTAATCTTTGAGCTTGCAAAATCTTATGAGTTTTCACTTGAATAGAGCATTTATAATTGCCATTTACCCTTGAGAATATCTTAGAGTTGGTTTAGAGCTGTTGGAGTGTGTTTAATTATTGCCCAACTATGCAACCCAAGAGGGGAGGAGGTGAATTAAATTTTTAAAAATTTAAAATCAACTTACAACTATGAAGAATTATTTAACAATGAGCAAGATAAATGTGGAGAGTAAAATTTATACAGATGTAGAAGTTGGATGCAAGAATGTAAGAAGATAAGAAAATTTAAAAGAAAAGCAAGTAAGCACAATACAAAACAAAAAATTTATAGTGGTTCGGTGCCAACCTTGCACATACATCCACTCTCCAAGCTCCTACTTGAGAATTCAAATTCACTAAACGTATTCAACCCGAATACAACATCAGAATCTCCAACTCTAGCTATTCCAAACTAGAATACTTATTTTTCGGGTACAAATGAATCCAATACAATCCGATTTAAGGTTCGAATCAATTTTTTTATATTTGGAACCTTCTAAAATAAAATATTAACTTAAAATAAAGTATAGTAGTTAATCACATAAAAAATACAGATGTAGCTTCTTTAATGAGCAAAATAAAGCTTTAAATATACTTTACACAATAAGAACGAAGCTCTTCTGATTTTTCTCAAGGTAGTTGAAGATTTGAATGAGCTCTTGAGGGGTTAGGAACTTGAAATAAAAAGCTTCTTGAACTTTTAAGAGGGCTCTTACTTAGGGTTTAAATGAATGCTTGAAGAACCTTTTTAAAATGCTTTATTGATTCTCCTTTAAGTGCCTTTTATAACTTCAAACAATGATGGAGAGTAATCTGGGCTGAAATAGAGCCGTTGGAGCACATTAAATGGGCATTAAATGCAGCCAAAATAGCTAAAATCTAGTCGTTATGGAGTTTTTCCATCGTAGGGGTCGATTCAATGGGTCGACTCATGCACAGGGGTCACTCATGTGGCGCAGAACAGAAATTGACAGTTCTGTATCTTTGACTTACACAGCAACAGAGGTCGACTCATAGGATCGACTCATGCACAGGGGTCGACTCAATTGGGTGTGCTAGCTAAAGAATTCAGCGTGCCGTTCAGTCTCTTTTGTCATGAGTCAACTCATGGGATCGACTCAAATATATAAACATGATTTTCTTTCAAAATACACATCCAAAAATATTAAAATTGCCTCCAATAATTAAAATCTTCTGCTCTTTTCTTGAGGCTTCGAATCAGAACTTGATAAAATTATGATTTTACCCTGAAATATAATAAATCTTTTTTTAAGTCAAAATTATTAGTAACCCCTCAAATGCTTT
>NC_025994.2:75329297-75361615 GCF_000442705.2 Elaeis guineensis
GATCTGGTTAGCCGCCTGGTCCACAGCAACAGGCGCCTGGACCATGGACCCATCGGCGCACTATAAACCAGCCAATCAGCGAGTCTCGGCTCAATGCAACGCATCGCGAGCCCGATCCACGCGTGCGGTCCAGGGCTAATGAGGAGAGAGAAGAAGGTCCGAAGGGCAACCTGGTAACTTCATGTTGCCCAGCTATGCAACCCAAGAGGGGGGGTGAATTGGGTTTTAAAAATTTTAGGCTTAACTAATTACTTGTAAAAATTATATATCAAAAGCTTGATGAATGAAGAGAGAGACTTTGGTTTGAGATTAATTACTTAAAACAAGAATGCAAGGATATAATGGAGAATTAAAGAGAAACAATAAAGCATGCCACAAACACAATGATTTATAGTAGTTCGGTGCCAACCTTGCACCTACATCCACTCCCCAAGCTCCTACTTGGGAATTCCAATCCACTATACTTTGTATTCAACCCGAATACAACCGTCGGAAACTCCGACACTAGCTATCCCAAGCTAGTCCACTTGTTTTCCGGGTACAAGCCGACCCAATACACTCCGATTTCAGGTTCGGATCAACCTTTCCTTGTTTTGGAAACCTTCCAAAACAAAAACAATTGCTCACAAGATAAAATCAGTTTAGAGCACAAATAAGTACAAGAATAGCTCCTTAAGTGACCGAATATAACAATAAATATGCTTTACTCAAATGAAGAAGCCCTTCTTGGATTTCCTCAAAGTGGATGAGAGATGAAGTAAATGATTGAGGAGTTGGTGAGCTTGATTGATGGCTTCTTGAAGGCTTTAAATGAGCTCTTGAATGATGTTGAGTAGTTGGCTTAAAAAACCTTCTCTTGAATGCACTTGAATGCCCTCTTGAATGCTCTTGATTTTCTCTTTTCAAATCACTTGAATGCCTCTTGGATATTTTGATCTCTCTTATTTTTGTTTTCCACCTTTTGAAACCTTTTATAGTCTTAAGAAACAAGGGAAAACAAACTAGGCAGAAAAAGAGCCGTTAGAGCACAAAAAGCAGCATTAAAAAGCAACCAAATCTGGCCAAAAACTAGCCGTTACAGGCAAATCCCGTCATATGAGTCGACTCATGCCTCAGGGGTCGACTCATGAGTCGACCTCTGTTGCAAAGACCAGAGATTGGGTTTCTGGATTTTCTTGGCCCATAACAGCAGAGGTCGACTCATGAGTCGACTCATGCCTTGTGGGTCGACTCATGAGTCGACTCACAGGTCGTGCCAAGCCAGAAAACCAGCGTGCCATGGCTAATCTTTGCGTGCCAATCAGCTCATAGTTTCATGAGTTGACTCATGAGTCGACTCATGAACTTCAAACCTTCATAACTCCAAAAATATAAGTCCAAAAATCATGAAACTTTCACCAATAGATTACATATCATTTGTTCTACACGATGATGCTATCAAATCAGAGTTTTGATGAAATTACGATTTTGCCCCTGTAGAGCATAAGGTCTTTTTCACATAAAAATTATTTGTATCCCTTCCAACTATTTTGTAGTCATCAAAATCAATCTAGGAGCAACAATCTCCCCCTTTTTGATGATGACAAAACATTTGAACAAAAGCATTTTTCTGAATCATGAATTTCAACAGATTGCATTTTAGGTGCATATGCTTGAAAAGAGTATGATTCTTTTGGGATGCGAAACAACTGGTTATATGCATAAATAGTTTGTCCATTTGCTTAAAGATTGTAAGATATGCTCATTGGATAATTGTTTTGGTGTTAGAGCAGAAAATTTGATTTTATTATCAGAGCAAACTGTATTTTGAAAAAAATTTCTCAATTCTCAAAACTAGTCATGTGTGCCAAAGCATATTGAATAGTTGATTTGGAAAGAGTATTAGATCATTTAAGTTTAAGATGTATCAGAGCAAGAGAAATGAAAATCCTGCAATGTATCAGTGTAGGGAAAACAATTTTACAAAGTATCAGAGAAAAATTTTGCAAAGTATCAGAGTAATAAAAAAAAATAGTTTTTCAATGTATCAGAGTAAAATTGAGTAATGTATCGGAGTAGTAAAAAAAATTGTCAAAGTATTAGAGCAATGTATTCAATATGTCAGAGTGGGTTTGGAATTTGCAAGCCTATCAAAGCATATTCAATGGTTTACAGCAAATCAGAGTATGAGTAATTTTAAAAGGTACTTATTTGCAGTATATTTAGCATTTGTACTTATATTTAGCATTTGTACTTGAAATTGTCAATATATTAATTTCTCATAATTTGTAGTGTTTGCTTTTGATGGATTTTGATGGATTTCTTTGTGTTTAATTTCTCCCCCTTTTTGACATCATCAAACAAGGTTAAGTCCTTTTTCTGAAGCATTCTTTAATTTTTCTTCTTGTAGGGTTTGCTCCCCCTTAATGAAGCAACTATTAACAGCAATCATAAAATGATAATACCATAAAGAGAAGACAATATTTCACAAAAGAGAATATATGACCAAAGTAAGATAATCATCATTCCAAAGGTAAAGCCATAATTGTTTCAGTACATAGATTGTAACATAAAAAGTAACATACAAAGTCAACTAGCTCATGTCAATACATGGCCCCAAAAATACAGATCCTAGAGAGGACTAAATACTAAGACCTAGGATCTAGAAATGATCAATGATCAGAATCATCAGAAATGTGATAAGGATCAGATGGATCTGGATCTGAGATGCGTCCTCGACCCCGTCTGCCTCTGGCACGAGAGGAAGAACTGGCACGAGCAGGCGAACGGGAGGAACTGGGTGGCTGAGAACGCTGAGAAGCTAGGGACTGAACTGAAAGGGTAAGTCTGATGGAGTCAAGTACAGTCAGTGCCCTGGAGACAGCCTGGAGAAGTGCAGTGAACTGAGTAGTAGCTTGCTCACTTGATCCTCTGATCTCCTTCCTCAGTAACTCATAACCGCCCTCAAGAGCTCCTCTGAGTCTGCCGGCCTCTGCAGTGAGATCAGTGACCTCAATCGAAGACTCCTGAGGCTGAGGGTGTGCCAAATCGAAGACCTGCCCCTGTAACTCGAGAACTCTGCCAGTCAATCTCAGAACAGTGTCCTCAAGCTGCTGAATCCTCATGGACTGATCTGCCATCATCTGATATACTGTGGAGATGTGGGGAGTCAAAGTCTGATCAGTAGAAGTAGCCCCTGGTACAAATGAAGTACTGCTCATCTGACTCGACATCAAAGAGACCATACGCTGTGCAATCCGCTCAATCTGATAATCGGACAGTGTGAACTCTGGCGGAGGTGCTCTGCTCTCTGGCTGATGCACAGGTGTGGGTATCCTGGTAAACTCAGAAGGGCCAGCCTTTGGATCCGGAAAGAACTGTATATCTGGTGAAGCTGCCCTGAAGCCATGAACAGGAGATGATGGACCTTCTTCTTCTTCAGCTCTGACTTCTGCTGTATCCTCAGCTCTTTCTTCTGCTCTCTCTTCTGCTCTTAATTCTGTTCTCTCTTCTGCTCTTTCTTCTGCTCTCTCCTCAGCTCCCCTGATCCAACCACCACCACTTTTTGTGAACCCCATTCGATGCAAGGTGTGAAGGTTGAAGGTATCAACATGAGACAGTTTGGTGGGAGCCTCCCCCTCACAACTAACTCCAAACCTCCTGAAAACTCTAGTCAGGGCCATACCATAAGGCAAATGTGCCTTAGATCTGTTCAGAGTCTCTCTCATGGCCTCTATCATAAGTGCTGGGAGGTTTAGGGGGGTTTCTGTGATAATGTGAAACATAATGCATATGTCCCTGCCTGACAGAAGATCGTGCCTACCACTCCTAGGGAAGAAAAGTTTTGTGACCATTTGATGTAAGATTCTCATTTCTATAGGTAAAATCTTGGCCTCTAGTTTATTCAAATTCCCTTGGTAGGTTCCTCCAAGTATAACACTTATACCTTCTTCTTTCACGGGGAGTTCCATGTATGCATAACCTTCACTAGGTAAGTGTAAAATCTCCCCTAAAATCACATGATCCAGACAGATATCAATCCCTTTCACAGTTGAAGTTACTGACCCATTTCCATAGATAAGATTCTGATAAAACTCCCTAACGAGGTCAACAAAGGTGACTTCTTTGAGTGAACAGTAAAAGCTCCATCCCTGATTTTTGATCTTACTTGCTAAAGAAAATCCCTCACTTTCAAAGAACCGAAAGTCAATGTTTTTCCCGATTTCTACTTTTCTATCTGAGAGAGGGTTCTTACTGGGAGTTTGAGAAGACTGTGAAGGACCTTGAACTGAAGCTGGAACGGGAGCAGAGATGGACTGTGCCGCTTGTCTTTTCCTTCTGACACTTTCTTCAAGTTCCCGGACAGACTTTCTCCTTTGGGGAAGTTTCATTTTTGGCGCCATACCCTCTTCAATAGCAGGCGAGGAGACTTGAGGAGCAAGTGAAGGAGTGGAGGAAGGATTATAAGAGAGTGATTTGAGGTTTTGGAGGAGAGAATGAGTGGATTTGAGAGGGACGGTGGAGTGCTAGGGCACGCTCCAACCGTGAAGAACAAGGGAAGAGGTCACAAAAGAACCTTTCCCGGAGTGGCTATTTGCGGTGGAGAGGAGGCGGGAGGAGTTCCACTAGCTCAAGCCTAGGAAATGGAGCAAATGGGAGAAGGGAGAATGGATTTCGGAAGGAGGAAGACGAGCGTGAGGGTCGGCTCACGAACAGTAATTCAACATATAAACCCTTCAGCCCGTTGGAAGTTGCTGGGAATTACAAGTTTGCCATTGAGTCGACTCATGGGGGTCGACTAATGAAGTTCAGAAAATCAGAAAAAATGTGAATAAATTCCAGAAAAATTTGAATTTTGGGGAGAAGGAGTTTAGCTCTAAGATGAGTTTTTAGAATGAAAAACTTGAGCTTTTGGGACCAAGAAAGGTGTTGGAAATTGAGCTCTTAGGAGATTTTGACCATAAATCATTGGAATTTGAAAAATAATTCAGGCAAATGGATCAAGAATTCCTAGATTTCTCCTAATTTCACAGAATCTATCCTCACTAAGGGCCTTTGTAAAGATATCAGCTAATTGATTTTCGGTGCAAACATATTCAAGAATTATATTTTTGTTTTGAACATGTTCTCTTATGAAGTGATGTCTTATTTCAATATGTTTGGATCTTGAGTGTTGAATAGGATTTTTAGATAGATTTATAGCACTTGTGTTGTCACATCTTATTGGTGTTTCATTAAGTTTAATTCCAAAGTCTTCGAGTTGTTGCTTAATCCACAAGATTTGAGCACAACAACTTCCGGCTGCAATGTATTCGGCCTCAGCCGTAGACAGTGCTACCGAATTTTGTTTCTTGCTAAACCATGAGATTAGGTTAACTCCAAGAAATTGACAAGTTCCACTTGTGCTTTTTCTATCTAGTTTACATCCAGCAAAGTCAGCATCAGAATATCCTAATAAATCTATTTGTGAGTCCTTAGAGTACCATAACCCTAAAGTTTGAGTACCATTTAAGTATCTAAGGATTCTTTTAACAGCATTCAAATGAGATTCTTTAGGATTAGATTGATATCTAGCATATAAACAAACACTAAACATGATATCAGGCCTACTTGCAGTTAAATATAATAATGATCCAATCATGCCTCTATAGTATTTTAAGTCTACACATTTACCTTCATCATCTTTGTCAAGCTTACATGAGGGACTCATTGGTGTGCCAATGGGTTTGGAGTTCTTCATTCCAAATCTTTTGAGTAATTCCTTGGTGTACTTGCTTTGGGTGATGGAGATTCCCTCTTTTGATTGTTTGATCTGGAGTCCGAGGAAGAAGGTGAGTTCTCCCATCATGCTCATCTCGAACTCTCCCTGCATAAGCTTAGCAAAGTCTTGACAAAGGGATTCATTAGTAGACCCAAAAATTATGTCATCAACATAAATTTGTGTAACTAACATATCATTTTGATTTCTTTTGATAAAGAGGGTTGTATCTACATTACCTCTTAAAAACCATTACTTAGTAAAAATTTGCTTAGTCTATCATACCATGCTCTAGGTGCTTGTTTTAATCCATATAATGCCTTATTTAATTTAAAGACATGATTAGGAAAGGCATGATTTTCAAATCCAGGGGGTTGTTCTACATAAACTTCTTCAGCAATAAATTCATTTAAAAATACACTTTTAACATCCATTTGAAACAATTTGAATTTCATAAAGCAAGCATATGCAAGTAGAAGTCTAATGGCTTCTAATCTAGCTACTGGTGCAAAGGTTTCATCAAAATCAATCCCTTCTTCTTGATTATATCCTTTAGCAACCAATCTTGCTTTATTTCTAATTACATTACCATGCTCATCTAATTTGTTTCTAAAGACCCATTTTGTGTCAATTATTGAACAGTTTTTAGGTCTTGAAACCAAAGTCCAAACATTATTTCTTTCAAATTGATTAAGTTCCTCTTGCATTGCATTAATCCAATTATGATCTTTTTCAGCTTCTTCAATAGTTTTAGGTTCAAAATGAGATACAAAAGCACAATGATTAAACACATCTCTAAGTGAAGAGCGAGTTTTTACACCATGCATAGGATCACCAATAATTAACTCCTTAGGGTGGTTGTGAACATACCTCCATTCCTTGGGTAGGTCATTTGTACCTTGAGGTTGTTCTTGAATTTCCTCACCTATCTCATCTTGTTTGTCTTCTTGTTCCTTGTCCTCTGGAGTGGCTGAATCTTTCAGAGTGATCTCCTTCATACCTTCTATTAATGGATCTGCATCATCAACACCCTCATTCTTCCTTGAAGGAAGATCGTTAGATTCATCAAAGATAACATGAATGGACTCCTCAACTACTAAAGTTCTTTTATTAAAAACTCTAAAAGCTTTACTAGTAGAGGAGTAACCCAGAAAGATTGCTTCATCTGATTTTGCATCAAATTTACCAAGTCTTTCCTTACCATTATTTAATACAAAACATCGGCAACCAAAAACATGAAAATATGCAATATTTGGTTTTCTTCCTTTCCAAAGTTCATAGGGGTTTTCTTAAAAAATTGTCTAATTAAAGCACGATTTAGAATGTAACATGCTGTGTTAATAGCTTCCGCCCAAAAATATCTTGGAAGGTTGCTTTCACAAAGCATGGTACGGGCCATTTCTTCTAAGGTTCTGTTTTTCCTTTCAACTACCCCATTTTGTTGGGGTGTTCTAGGAGCAGAGAAGTTATGGCCGATTCCATTCTCATCACAAAATTTTTCAAAGTCTTGATTTTCAAATTCAGTTCCATGGTCACTTCTAATATTTTGAATTGAAAATCCTTTTTCATTAGTGACTTTTCGATGAAATTTAGTGAAAATATGAAAAGTTTCATCTTTGTGTGCCAAAAAGAAAACCCAAGTAAAACGTGAATAATCATCTATTATTACAAAACCATATCATTTTCCTCCTAGACTTGTGGTTCTAGTTGGTCCAAATAAATCCATATGCAAAAGCTCTAATGGTCTAGAAGTTAAACATTGTTTTTGGATTTAAATGAAACTCTAGTTTGCTTACCTAATTGACATGCATCACAAATCCTATCTTTTTCAAAATTCAGTTTAGGCAAGCCATGAACTAATTCTTTCTTAATTAATTTTGAAAGAGAATGCATGCTAATGTGAGCAAGTCTACGATGCCAAAGCCAACTAGTCTCATTAACTTTAGCATTTAAGGATACTAGGCATTGCATGTCCAATTTGGCTAAATCATTTAGATCTACCATATAAACATTGCCATGTCTATGTCCTATAAATTTGATGCCATCATTAACAGGACTAGTCACAATACAAACAGATGATTCAAAAACTACTTTATACCCTTTATCACAAAATTGACTAATGCTAAGTTATGCTTTAAACCTTTAACTAACAAAACATTTTCAATATATTTGGAGGGAGTGATACCAATGTTACCTATCCCGATGATCTTTCCTTTGCCATTATCTCCAAAGGTGACCATCCCTCCATCCTTAGCATCAAGCGTGATGAATTGTGATTCATCACCAGTCATGTGTCTCGAGCATCCACTGTCCAGATACCATTTCTGTTTTCTCCATGGGATGCTAGACACACCTGCAAACAAATATCAATTTTTGTTTTAGGTACCCAAGCTTTCTTGGGTCCTTTTTGGTTAGTCAAGATGGTTCCTTTTGGAACCCATATTTTCTTTACAGTTATGTTTGCACAAGTGTAAGATTTATGCCCTATTCTACCACATTTAAAACAAGTAGTATTGGTAGGCTTGTTACTTGAATAATTTACATAAATATTTTTCAGAAATTTTTGTTTCTTTAAGGGGTTATAGCCAAGTCCGGCCTTATCATATACGGCCTTTTGATTTTCAAGAATCATATTTAGTTTGTTTGAACTTAAGGTGAATTTATCTACTATAGGTTTCAGCTTATTAATATCATTCTTTAGGCTTTGGTTCTCTTGAAGCAAAGTAGATTTTTCAACTGAAAGATTTTCTGCTTGTTTTACTAAAGACTGATTTTTCAGTTTTAGTTCTTTGTTTTTCATTCCTAGTTTCTTCAATTCATCAATTAAATCATTGAAGGCTTCATGCAATTCTTCAAAAGTAAAATCACTAGGGTTTCAGAAATTACCTCATTATCGTGTGCCATAAGGCACAGGTTGGCTTGTTCTGTTGAGGTCTCCTCATCGGAGCTTGAGTCGTCGCTCGCACTCCATGTGGCCATCATTGCCTTCTTTTTGAACTTTTTGGGACCTTTCTTCAATTGTGGACATTCGGATTTGAAATGCCCCGGCTTCTTGCACTCATAGCATATAAGGGGTTGATCTTTTTCTTTCTCTTTGCTTTGTTCCCCTTTTGTGAAAGGTCTCTTTCTCATCCCCTGTTTCCTTTTCTTAGGAACTTCTTGAATCTTCGGGTGATGAGTGCCATTTCTTCATCCTGTTCTTCATCTTCTGTATCGTCAGTTTCTTCATCAGGAGAGGCTGTGGATTTGAGGGCAATGGTTCTCTTCTTTTTGACTTCATCCTCTTGATGTTGCTTCATGCTAAGCTCGTGAGTCATCAAGGATCCAAGAAGCTCTTCTAGAGGTAGAGTGTTCAAGTCCTTTGCTTCTTGGATAGCAGTCACCTTGGCTTCCCAGGTTCTTGGCAATGACCTGAGAATCTTCCTTACAAGTTCACTGTTAGTATAAGATTTGCCAAGACTCTTCAAACCATTAATTATATCAGTAAAGCGAGTAAACATAGCAGTTATGGACTCATCATGCTCCATTTTAAATAACTCATATTTATGTACAAGCATGTTTATTTTAGACTCCTTTACTTGATTTGTTCCCTCATGGGTTACTTCTAACCTATCCCATATTTCTTTAGCAGATGCACAGGTAGAAATGCGATTAAATTCATTTGCATCAAGTGAACAGTAAAGAACATTCATAGCTTTAGCATTTAACTGTGCCAATTTCTTATCAACCTCATCCCATTCTCTTTCGGGTTTGGTTGACTCCTCACCATCTATTATCTTGGTGGGTGTGTGTGGACCGTTCACTATGATACTCCACATATCATAGTCTAGTGCTTGTATGAAAATCTTCATCCGAGCTTTCCAATAGGTGTAGTTAGACCCATTGAAAAGTGGAGGTCGGTTGGTAGATTGCCCCTCGGCTAGAGAAGTGCCGACGTGGGTTGCCATAGATCTTTGGCTCTTTGATTGTTAGATCAAAGAAGGGCTAGAGCACCGGCTCTGATACCACTTGTTGCCCAGCTATGCAACCCAAGAGGGGGGGTGAATTGGGTTTTAAAAATTTTAGGCTTAACTAATTACTTGTAAAAATTATATATCAAAAGCTTGATGAATGAAGAGAGAGACTTTGGTTTGAGATTAATTACTTAAAACAAGAATGCAAGGATATAATGGAGAATTAAAGAGAAACAATAAAGCATGCCACAAACACAATGATTTATAGTGGTTCGGTGCCAACCTTGCACCTACGTCCACTCCCCAAGCTCCTTCTTGGGAATTCCAATCCACTAAACTTTGTATTCAACCCGAATACAACCGTCGGAAACTCCGACACTAGCTATCCCAAGCTAGTCCACTTTTTCCCGGGTACAAGCCGACCCACACACTCTGATTTCAGGTTCGGATCAACCTTTCCTTGTTTTGGAAACCCTCCAAAACAAAAACAATTGCTCACAAGATAAACTCAGTTTAGAGCACAAATAAGTACAAGAATAGCTCCTTAAGTGAGCGAATATAACAATAAATACGCTTTACTCAAATGAAGAAGCCCTTCTTGGATTTCCTCAAAGTGGATGAGAGATGAAGTAAATGCTTGAGGAGTTGGTGAGCTTGATTGAAGGCTTCTTGAAGGCTGTAAATGAGCTCTTGAATGAGGTTGAGAAGTTGGTTTGAGAAACTCTCTCTTGAATGCACTTGAATGCCCTCTTGAATGCTCTTGATTTTCTCTTTTCAAATCACTTGAATGCCTCTTGGATATTTGGATCTCTCTACTTTTTGTTTTCCACCTTTTGAAACCTTTATAGCCTTAAGAGACAAGGGAAAATAAACTAGGCAGAAAAAGAGCCGTTAGAGCACAAAAAGCAGCATTAAAAAGCAACCAAATCTGGCCAAAAACTAGCCGTTACAGGCAAATCCCGTCATATGAGTCGACTCATGAGTCGCTCATGCCTCAGGGGTCGACTCATGAGTCGACCTCTGTTGCAAAGTCTAGAGATTGGGTTTCTGGATTTTCTTGGCCCAAAACAGCAGAGGTCGACTCATGAGTCGACTCATGCCTTGTGGATCGACTCATGAGTCGACTCACAGGTCGTGCCAAGCCAGAAAACCAGCGTGCCATGGCTAATCTTTGCGTGCCAATCAGCTCATAGTTTCATGAGTTGACTCATGAGTCGACTCATGAACTTCAAACCTTCATAACTCCAAAAATATAAGTCCAAAAACCATGAAACTTTCACCAATAGATTACATATCATTTGTTCTACACGATGATGCTATCAAATCAGAGTTTTGATGAAATTACAATTTTGCCCCTGTAGAGCATAAGGTCTTTTTCACATAAAAATTATTTGTATCCCTTCCAACTGTTTTGTAGTCATCAAAATCAATCTAGGAGCAACATCATGGCTACAAGGGTTGAGAAAGAAGGAGAGAAGGGTCAAACAACTATTTCAAACCTTATCTTGCTCTTTCTGACAAGCTATGGTCAAGATTCTGACAAGCACGGTGAAATTCATCTAAAATCAATGGAGGAAGAAAGACGGAGAGAGAGGAGGGGTCCTCAGTGGTTGATCTTCATGGAGAGGAAGAGGGTCTCCTCTTATAGAGGAGCCCTAAAGTTGAACTCCGACCCAGATTTCAAATGGAGAGGAAGACTCCCAACAAGAGTCTTCTTCCTCCCATTCTTTCCCTCTTCTCTTTTTTTTCTTTATTTTTATTTGCTGCTTTGATACCTGTGCTAGTGGGGGTTGGGGTTAAGTAGGTTAGGTCTGGTTGGGTTGGAGCATCACATTCTTTCCCCCTAAAAAAAATTTCATCCCAAAATTTTCTATCAAAGATTTTTGAACTTTAAAGTTTCATAATCCTGATCTCATTTCTTATAAGAATAAAGTTCAATATCTCATATCTTGATTTGTTTTTTATAAATGATCGAAATTGAATCTATCTTTTGTAAATGGAAGAAAATAAATATCTTAATTTAAAAAAAAATTATTTATTATTTTTTCTTTCAAAATATCAATTATTCTTAATTAATCAACCCATCATAAGATAGGATAACATGCTTATATGAATCATACAGTGACATCCCAATCAGTCAAAATTTGAAAATAATTTTTCTCATTCATGCTTTCAAAGGTTGAAGATTTACTATTTTAATCTCATCCTCAAACTTTTGATATTTTAACTTTTGATGCAACTTCATCATTAAATCATTTCATAAGGAAAAGATCAATATCACCAATGTTAATTAGAATCAAGATCACTATTTCTGATCGTCAAAATTAGTCTCTCAATTCTAGATAAGGATATCAAATTTCACACCAAAAATCCTTAACTACTCATGATTTGATCAATTTATCACAAGATTATAAACAAATTTTACTATACTCTCCATAGATAAATATTTGAGTATAAAAATTTAAGATCAAAATCAAAGATCGATAAACAATCTTAAATTCTTTTTAATAAATAAAGAAGTATAAAATTCAATTCTAGGATAAAGAAAATCTATCTCTAAATATTCTAAATTAAAAATCAAGGGTCCCCTCATTCTAAAATTGGGATGCTAAATATTGTCTTAGCATAGTAGATGGAAGCAATTCTTATGAAAATCATTTTAAGGATATCCAAAATAATTCAAAATTTCAAAAATATTATTCTTTCTAATTTCAATAATTTTTTTTTGTATCAAATTATATCATCTATCATAATTCTTTAACTCAAAGAATCAATATTCTTGACTTACTCAAAATAATCCAAATTATCATACTTTTGCTGCACATTCTGTTTTAACAATCAAAATTTCTTAGGTTGACAAAAAAAAAAACTTTGATCAAATTATTTCTTTATCTTATCAATGAAAAAGATCTAAAATCTCAAATTTTAATTGAAACCAAAGATTAACTTTCGATTCTCATTCCTACTTTTGCTGGTGTATAATAATCTTGATTAACCCTTGTTGCCTAGCTATGCAATCCAAGAGGGGGGATGAATTAGATATTTAAAATTTTAAAATTAATTTAGAACCATAAGAACTAAGTAATAATAGGCAAGTTTTATGTAGTAAGTGATTTAAGCAAAGTGTAGAAATGAGAGGCAAGAATACAAGAAAATAAAGAAATTTAGATAGAGAGCAAGTAAGCACACCACAAACAATCAAGGTTTATAGTGGTTCGGTGCCAACCTTGCACCTACATCCACTCCTCAAGCTTTTCTTGAAAATTTAAATCCACTAAAATGTATTCAACAAGAATACAATATCGGTACCTCCAACTCTAGCTATCCCAAGCTAGAACACTTATTTCTTAGGTACAAGCCAACCCAATACAATTCGATTCAAGGTTCGGATCAACCTATCCATATTTTTGAATCCTTCTAAAATAAAAGATAAAGACAAAAATAGAGTATAAAAGTTAATCACAAAGAAATACAAGTTTAGCTCCTTTAATGAGCAAATAAAATTTTAAATACACTTTACACAACAAGGAAGAAGCTTTTCTAATTTTTTTTCAAGGTTGTTGAAGACTTGAATGAGCTCTTGAGGAGTTGGTAAGCTTGAAATGAAAGCTTCTTTTGCTTGAAGAGGGCTTTTTGCTTAGGGCTGAAATGAATGCTTGAATCTCTTCTCTTTTTTCCTCCTTTAAGTACCTTTATATCTTCAATGGATGATGGAGAAAAATTTGGATAGGATTAGAGCCGTTGGAGTGCATTAAATAAGTATTAAATACTATCAAAATGAACTAAAAAATTAGTCGTTATGGAGATTTTCCATCACAGGAGTCGACTCATAAGGTCATCCCCTGCATAGGGGTCGATCCGATGAGTCGACCTCTGTGGTGCAGAATAGAAACTGACTGTTCTGTATATTTGGTTTGCACAGACAACAGAGGTCGACCCTTAGGGTCGTTCTCTTTGGGTGTGCCAGCCAAAAATAGCATGCCGTTCAGTCCTTTTTGACAAGGGTTGACTCATAGGGTCGATCCTTTTCTTTAAACTTAATTTTCTCTCAAAATATACATTCAAAAAATATAAAATTACCTCTAATAGATCACAAATCTTCTGTTTTTGCTCTTGAGACTTTCGAATCAGAACTGATAAAATTATGATTTTACCTCTGAAATATAATAAATCTTTTTTCAAGCCAAAATCATTAGTAACCCTCTCAAATATTTTATAATCATCAAAATTAATTCATGGAGCAACAACCCTTGAGTCCAATATCACATTCAAAATGATCATATAAATCTACTATAAGCCAATATAAATCAAATCTTAATTCTCATATCAATTCAATTAGATAATTTCAAATCAAAATCCTATAAGTAAAATCAATAAGAAAATCCTTCGATGCTCTACCAAATTAGGACATAATCAGAACATATAAGAATTTCAAATCATTATCTTTTCTAAAATTTTTATTATCAAGATCCTAAATATCTATCAAGTATCCTTTCATAACAAGCATACAAGTCTCAAAAAAAATCAAATCTCCATTTAATAGTAGATTCAATTAGGGATCTCATTAACAATAGCAAAGAAACTCCATATCAATTTCTAAATCCAAAATTTTGATTTACAATTTCATAGTTATCCCAAAATTATGAATAGCTATAAATATAATCTTTTATCTTGATCTAAATATAGAAATCAAAGATTTCACTTACAATCTCAATAATAATAGTAATAATGGTAGAAGATCTCTCGATCAACTTAGATATGTAATTATTGAATTGAAGATTCATATGTATCATATAATCTTCAATAGACAAAAGTAAGATCTATCACTTAGATCCAAAGATACTAATCAAAGACTCCACCAAATAAATATCTACAATCTCAGAATCAATTTCTTTAATGACAAATAGTCTTCATTACAATATCCACAACTATATGTTGGTTCTATATGCAAGCTTCATACATGATCAACATATTAATATAAACTTTCAAAAAAATTTATTCCAATCAAATATCATAAAAGATATTCTTAGTCCAACATGAAATAACATATTATTAATGAATCTTTACCTTACCAATAATTGATTTTAAAATCAAAAACAACATCACAGTGTTCTCCCAAATTAAATTTTTGAGCTTGCAATTCATTTAAACAAATTAATGATCAACTTAATAATAGTATTACATAATAACATTTCAAAATCAATCATCATACAATTACTTTGGATCAAATCCAACAAATCATAACATGATCCTTAGATTATCTATCATATTTCAAACTCTACATGTCATAATCCCTTGTGGTCCTTTCATATATAATCTCAATGTTTAACTAAAAATCATAAAGATTTCTCCCACTACAATCATCATAGATCTACACCACAATGTCTCTAATGTCTATCGACTTACACTCATTCTATATTTGATTCTATACATCTTAGTTCATCCACTAATACTCTGATACTACTTTAATTATCACGTCTTCGACTCAAGATTGCAAGTCAGAGGTCATGGTAACCACCACATCTTATAGGAAACTCTTTTTATAAGCATGCAAGGCATCTTATCATGCTATCATAAAGCAACAACAAAAATAATTAGTCAATAATTCAAATAAAAAATATAACAATCCAAATTTTAAATTTAATATCTCAATAAATTCAATAATGTTCAATAAGCCTTACATCAAATTCAATAAAACTTTCAATCTAAAATAAAAGTATAGAGGTTCTGCTTCTAATCACTTTTCTATTCATATCTTGTATCATCTTAGTTTCTCAATATCTGTAAAAATAGTAAAATAGGAGGTAATAAGCTAGATAGCTCAGTAAGAAATGATCACTTTCAATAGATTTTATCAGATTTAAAGAAAATAATTATTTATAAAAAATAAGCATATAGAGTTTATCAATTTGAAATCAATTTCAATCATGCAATATAATTCATGCTAAATTTACTTTTTTTTTAAATTTAAGTTTCTTTGAAGATTTTAATTTCTTTCATTCTTAAGTTCTTTTCATCAATCATGAGTTATGACCATATTTTTTCTGTAGTAGGGTCATAACATCGCATATCATCTTGCGGTAAGTTATGAATCATCTAGCAATAAAATTCTTCAGAACCACTGGTCTCACTAGTGGTTTATCACTGGTCTCACTGGTGACATATCATTGATCTCACTAGTGACATAAACCCTTAGGATAAATCAATTGCTAATGTATTTATCTCTATTGATGGGGTCCTTTACATAGTCAAGTTGTCATTTCATATCATTCTTGAATCAAAATTCTTCATAATTTATATTTCTTATTCTAGTTTGATAGGAATACACATAATCATGTAGTATCAAAATCAATCACTATAATACATAACAAAATCAATATGTTCAATCATGTTTCATTATATCATTTTAAAATAAGATATTTTTCATAATAAAATATCATTCATCCAATTCATGCATTATTTCATAAATCATATCAGAAAAATATATTATAATTTATCGATAAATCTAAAAAAGTAAAGCATTACTTATCTTATATGCATTCCAATAAATCCATATAATTTTAAAAATTTTTGTTCAAAATTTTTTATTCATAAATCATATCGCAATATCCCATGATCAACATCCACAATCTTATACAGGATCAATTCAATAATTATATAAGACATGAATAATTAAGAAAGATAGAATTGATGGAACTCGCATCCTATAGTCTAGATTGGTCCGATCTAATTTTATCTGATCAAAATTTAATTAGGACATAGATGGTCTAGAGTTTGGCTATCATGTTAAATCAGATTTTTAAAATGATAGGATTGAGATTCCTTCATTGAGTTCATAAATCAAGTAGAGAGAAAAAATCAGAGGAGAGAGAATTTATGAGGTACAATCCAAATTGATCAGGTGACACGGTCTAACATCTCTATTGGTCCAATCAAAATAATCTAATCAAGTCATGATTAAACCAGTATACAGGTGATTCAAAATAAAATCATGGATGATCAAATCTAGTGGTTTATGGTCTGATCAAGATGCTAGCATACTATCCGACAATCACGGATCAAGATGCATTCACTAGAATCATTCAAACTCATCATCACTCTTCTCATAATTTTAAAAAATTTTAGGAGAGAGAAATAATCTAGAGAGAGAAAATTTTAGAGAGAGAAAGTGGAGAGAGAAATTAAAAAGAGAAAGAGAGGATAGGAGAGAGAGAGTTTATTTCCCTTTTCTTTTTTTCTTTTTATTTTTTTTTTCTTTTCTTTCTCTCTCTCTTTTTTCTTTTCTTTTCTTCTTTTTCTTTCTTTTCTTTTCTTTTCTTTTTTCTCTTTCTTCCCTCTTCTTCTTCTTCCTTCGTTTTAGCAGAACAGGGGATCTTTGAGTCCCCTTCATCTTTTCCGACTACAAAGGGGTCTTACCCAGAGAAGGTGGTCGGAGGTGCGGTCCATGGTGATGCATCCGAGGGTCCCTCAATCAGTGGCTGACGGCAACTACAGTCGTCAAAAAATTCAAAGAAAACCCATGAAAAAGATGGTGAAACAGAGGATTTCAGATTTGATTTATCCCAAAAAAATCAACAAGTAAATCATGGCTACAAGGGTTGAGAAAGAAGGAGAGAAGGGTCAAGCAACTATTTCAAACCTTATCTTGCTCTTTCCGATGAGCTATGGTCAAGATTTTGGCGAGCATGGTGAAATTCATCTGAAATCAATGGAGGAAGAAAGATGGAGAGAGAGAAGGAGGGGTCCTCGATGGTTGATCTTCATAGAGGGGAAGAGGATCTCCTCTATGTGAAGAGGGTCTCTTCTTATAGAGGAGCCCTAAAGTTGAACTCCGACCCAGATTTCAAATGGAGAGGAAGACTCCCAATGGGAGTCTTCTTCCTCCCATTCTTTTCCTCTTCTCTTCTTTTTTTTTCTCTTTATTTTTATTTGCTACTTTGATATCTGTGCTAGTGGGGGTTGGGGTTAAGTAGGCTAGGCTTGATTGGGCTAGAGCATCACATGCGGTGTCATTGGCTATTCACAACGAGGCTACTAGGTTTGACTGCACATTCCCTTAGTCTCTAGCCATTTGGGTCCTTGCTATGTATATTGGCTTCAGTAGGTTTAGATTTACTATTTAGAGTAGGATGCATCTATATAGAATCTATCAATCTTGGCAGAAAAGGAGAAGTCCTATGTGATTTGTGAGACTGAGTTCAAAAAGTTTTTGGCTAAAGCAAGTATGAATATTGAAATTTTTTTTACAGAATTCACAAATGAACTCAAGTCGAGTCAATCTAGTATATGACTGACGATGAGGTCTGACGAGTTCTCCATGACCTCTGTCAAGTCAAAATTTATAATAGCAGAATTGAATCATACGATAACTGCACTTAGAAGTTCATACTTTCATTCTACTGAGTTGCCACTATATACTACTAGGTGTCACCGATGGATTGTGAGACTCATCGGGCATCATCTTAATGATGGATGGCCCTCGAAGGATAGAATTGAAAATATTTCAATCTATCGAAAAGAGTTTCGATGATATTGTGATAGAGATCACAATATATCTCATTATCAGATAAAATGAACCTATAGAGTTACACATTAAAGAATTTAATCTTGAATTTATCAATTGAACTTATGAAGTTCTAATTGGGTTAGGACTTATTAAAATTCTATTAGGTTTATGAGAACCATGCTAGCACATGGTTAAACTTAATTCTTCTCAAAACTTCGATTTGATCAAGTCGATAACTTTGAACCTAACTTAAATTCATTTGGGTTTAATTGGGCTCTTAATTATGAGCCAACAAGATTGGATAATGTCAATGAGTTGGTATACATTATCTCTTCATTATCTCTACATTATCTCCTAATATCTCTAAGTAGTGTGTGGAATAAATAGGAAGAATAGGTGGCACCTACCTTTTTTTTTTTTGGTAGGACCATGGGGCACCAATTCTATGGATATTGCATGAGGGGCCCTCCCCCTTATGTAGCCTGACATGGAGGAGAGAGAGAGAGGGGCCTCGCCGCCTTTCATAAATGAAGAAACCCTAAGGGGTGCCAAGTGTTGGCACCCCATCTACCTGCTTTTCATAATATGAGGTGCTCAATCAGATTGGGGTGCCCCTTGTACTTAACAAGGGAGGCTGATTACATGCCAATTAAGTTTGGTTTTATTGAAAAAAATCAGATTAAAAAGGTAAAGTTTCTTATGAGATAAGAATATACCTTTTTAAGTTAATTGGATTCCTCTTTTGAGTTAAGATAGAGTCTATTTAAGAGAAGGTCTCTTAGGGTTTCTAGTTAATGGAATTTAGTGAAATCAAAATACTCTCTCTCCCTTCTCCACACCTTTCCTCCTCCCTCTTTTCTCTTCCATGCCCAAGGCTTGGACATCCCACTATTCTACATGCCAGGGTGGAGGTGATCTTTTTCAAGAGCGAAGAACGAGGAGAAGAAGACTGTTAGATCAAGGAGTTGATTTCGCAATCTAGATCAAAAAGTTGATCAAGATTCTTAAGTCTGAGATTCTATTTGAAGAAGAAGAATCTATTATGAGAAGATCAGTTTAAGGTTGATCTCGATGGATATCCATAGAGGTCAGACACGTGTGCAGCTCGAGAACCTATGAACCTGTGATCATTGGTTGTGATGAATTTCTACCCACACTAAGATATTGAGATTTGATCTCATACTTACTTTTAATTTTTGATTATATATGTGTCTTTTCTCTTGGGCTTAGATAGGATTAGATATAATCTTATGCATGTGGGGTTAAAGGGTTTAACCCGATCGTTTCTCCACCGCAATCAAAAGATTTTAAAATCTATACATGCTGCCTACCCACTTTTTTAATAGTGGAATCAGAGTCATTGGTTTTTTAAAGACACATATGATCTGATTTTATCTTAGATATAAAATTTTTAGTAATTTAAAATTGATCTTGTTCTAATATAAGGTTATCGTAGTATAGGATTTACCCCCTATATTGTAAAGGTTATCCTAGTACAAGATTGATCGATTTTGAAAATTATTTTCAAAGTAATTAAATCAATCTTTTAGATCAAAAAATTTATATATATGATATGTCTAATTTTAACTTTAGATCTAAAATTAGAATGATTAAAAGTTTACATCAAACTGGTATAAGATTGTCCTGGTATAGGGTTTACCCCCTATATGGAAAAGATTATCCTAATTTGATGCGAGTCAATTTTTATAAAGATATTTTTAAAATATTTTAATCATTATTTTAGATCTAGTATTATATGTATTTGATATGTGTAATTTTAATTTTAGATCTAAAATTTAATGTATATGCGATGTATATTTTAATTTAGACCTGAAACTACATATATATGATATATGACATTAGGTTTAGATCTAAAATAATTTCAAGATCATAAGCCACTAATGCATGCAATGAAACATAATCTAAAAATTATTTTTAGATTTGAAATTATGTTGTTGCATGTGGGTATGGGTTGAACAAATTAGGTCCAATGATCAAACTACAATTATGGTCAAATTGATTAGATCAGACTAAAATCTATTTTTGATTTTGAATAGTTGATTGAACCTAATTGATGGATGATTAGGATTAGATCAAAGGGGCTCAAAGTCAAGTTTAATTATAGTTGGTCGTATCGATTCATATTTTGATGTGAGTTGATTGACTCAAGACTGAATTTGGCTTAGTGGTTCGGGCCAATTTCAATAGGTTAACCTAATCGATCAATTTGGTGTCTAAGGCAAGTATTTAGATAGTGATTATTTAATTCATTTCGTTGTCTGATCTAGTCAATTTTGATTGGTGTCTAAGAAAAGCAATGGGGGGACCCCCATACATCTTAATTTACCAGACCATCTTGGGAGATTTAGTTTCATGCTAGGTTACTTGTTGACTCGAGTTCACCTATGCCAACTAGATTGGTTAGACATGTTGATGTGCTGACCTAAATTTAATTAGTCAGATATCAAATTTGCTGATTTAGAAAAGATCTAAACCTAAATCTCTTCATTAAATATTAAGTTTAGAGGTCTTCCATTGTTGTAGAGATGCGGATGCCTTTCTAGTATTGATCGTTCTCGACTGGTTATAGTGATTCGATTGCATCGAAAAGATACAACCACTCTATTGATATTTGATGTCTCGAGGTAGAGATGGGGTTGAACCCAATAACTGTTAGGTGAGAGTCACAATGATGGCTTTGCACCTGCTGGTAAAAAATAGGTCTGACTTAACTAAGAAATATGCCAATAACTGTTAGGTGAGGCCATAGGACTTAGAGACCAAGCCTACTGCATCTTGCCTAGTGAAGCAATTATTGCCCAGCTATGCAACCCAAGAGGGGGGGGGGTGAATTGGATTTTTAAAAATTTAAACTTAACTTACAACTTATGAAGAATATTTAACAATAGCAAGATAAGTAAGGAGAGTGTAATTGATGCAAGGGTAATGGTTGGATGCAAGAATGCAAGAGAATAAAGAAGTTTAAAAGGAAATCAATTAAGCACAACACAAACAAGAGGATTTATAGTGGTTCGGTGCCAACCTTGCACCTACATCCACTCCCCAAGCTCCTACTTGGGAATTCCAATCCACTAAACTGTATTCAACCTGAATACACTCATCGAAACCTCCGACTCTAGCTATCCCAAGCTAGTCCACTTATTTTTGGGTACAAGCCAACCCAATACAATCCGATTCAAGGTTCGGATCAACCTTTTCTCATTTTGGAACCCTTCCAAAACAAAAACAATAACTCAAAAAGAGTATAAGAGTTAATCACATAAAAGTACAGATGTAGCTCCTTTAATGAGCAAATAATGCTTTAAATACACTTTACACAATTAGAAGAAAGCTCTTTCTAATTTTCTCAAGGTGGTTGGAGACTTGAATGAGCTCTTGAGGAGTTGGTGAACTTGAAATAAAAGCTTCTTTAACTTCAAGAGGGCTCTTTGCTTAGGGCTGAAATGTATGCTTGAAATCCTCTTCAAAACCCTTCTCTCTTATGTTTTATTCCCTCCTTTAAGTGCCTTTTATAACTTCAAATAATGGTGGAGAGTAATCTGGGCTGAAATAGAGCCGTTAGAGCACATTAAATGGGCATTAAATGTAGTCAAAATGAGCAAAAAACTAGCCGTTGCGAAACTTTTCCGTCGCAGGGGTCGACTCATAGGGTCGACTCATGCTCATGAGTCGACTCATGGGGTCACAGGGGTCGATTCATGGGGTCAGCTCATATGGCACAGAACAAAAATTGACAGTTCTGTATTTTTGACTTGCACAGCAACAGAGATCGACTCATGCACAGGGGTCGACTCATGGGGTCGACTCAATTGGATGTGCCGGCTAAAAATAACATGCCGTTCAACCCCTTTTGCCTGAGTCGACTCATGGGGTCGACTCAAATTTATAAACATGATTTTCTTTTAAAATATACATCTAAAAATATTGAAATTGCCTCTAATAGATTACAAATCTTGTGTTCTTGCTCTTGAGACTTCCGAATCAGAACTTGATAAAATTATGATTTTGCCCCTGAAATGCAATAAGTCTTTTTTCAAGCCAAGATCATTAGTAATCTCCTTAAATGCTTTGTAATCATCAAAATCAATTCAAGGAGTAACAATCTCTCCCTTTTTGATGATGATAAAATACTTGAGCAAAAGCATATATAAAGCATTGAACATGAATTTTAAATTTATAAAGATGCATTACCTAAATATCATAGCCAAGTATTGGAACGAAATACATCATAAGTAGTTTTAAGACAAATTTGAAATTTGCTAAAAATTTGAACTTTGGTTATAAATTTGAAATTTGCTTATAATTCAATCTGTATTGCTCTTATTGCTCCAACTCAATCTTAATGATTAATCTTTACTGATCTTATTGCTTTGCTCGATCTCATCAATCTTGATTCTCTAC
This sequence comes from Elaeis guineensis, assembly GCF_000442705.2. NCBI lineage: Eukaryota > Viridiplantae > Streptophyta > Magnoliopsida > Arecales > Arecaceae > Elaeis > Elaeis guineensis. The sequence goes on from NC_025994.2 coordinate 75,351,916, forward strand.
TCTCCCTTTTTGACAGCATCAATTGAGATTATCTACTCCCCCTTTTTTTTTAATATATTTTCTATTCCTTCCTTTTGATGGGATCAATTTTAGTTCTTTAGCTTCCTTCTTTAATTGCTTGTTTCTATATTGCTTATTGTTTTACTCCCCCTCAATATAGCAATTGTAAAAGATATATTCATTGAAAAGATATTGCTATTCAAGTATTTCATAATTTAAAAGTAATTCAAGTTGATCACATTCAGAGATATTTATTGAAGGACAAAGGATATATATATATATTCAAAAGATCTTTGAGTACAAAGATGTTTTAATACATAAGTGTTGACTCAGAGTATAAAAGACATGGATAGAAACTATCCAAAAGTCAAACAGTCAATATTGCATTACATATCCTAGACAAAAATTAAAGAAAAGACAGACTATACTTGATCTAGTAGATATCATGACTAGATGGATCAGAGTCTGATGAGTCATAAATGGGGTGAGGAGATGAAGGATCACGACCATGGGCTCGACCTCGACTGCATCTGCCTCTGCCATGGGTAGAGGTGCCAGCCCGAGTGGAGGGGTGGGAGGATCCTGAAGGCTGTGAAGCAAAGGACTGTGCTACAAGTGATAGTCTGATAGTGTCCAGAAGATTTAAGGCTCTCGAAATAGATTGTAGCAGTGCAGTGAACTGAGTGGAAGCATGCTCACTCGAGCCTCTGATCTCTCTCCTCAGAAAGTCAAACCCACTCTCCAAGACTCCTCGCAGTCTGGCTGCCTCCGCAGATAGGTCTGAGACCTCAGTGATGTCCTCATGTGGCTGTGGATGGGCCAAAGCTAGCACTTGCCTCTGCAGGTCAAAAACTCTGGCAGTCAGTCTCACTACACAACCTTCAAGCTACTCGATGCGAACTGACTGATCAGAAATCATCTGAAACACAGTGGAGATGTGGGGGATCAATGACTGATCTGATATATCATGAAATATCGATCCCTGAGCAAAAGCTGAAGTACCCATCTGACGAGATAGTATAGAAGCTACGCGCTGAGATATCATCTCTATCTGGTCATCAGCCAATCTGATCTCTGAGGGATGTGCTCTACTGTCTGGCTGCTGGACTGAAGTATGCCTCCTCATAGACTCTGACGGCCCAACCTCATGGTCAGAAACAAATTGAATGTCGGGAGATACAGCCCTGTGATCATGGAGAGGTGATGAAGGACCTTCCTCCTCTGCTCTGCCCTCAGCTCTCTCTTCCACACCCTTTGTCCAACCACCATCAGTCTTAGAAAATCCTATGTGGTGCAGAGTATGGCGGTTGATAGTGTCAGAGTGAGAAAGCCTAGCTACTGCCTCCCCCTCAAAGCTAACTCCAAACCTCCTGAATACTAAAGTGAGAGCCATGCCGAAAGGCAAATGTGCCTTGGACCTATTCAAGGTCTCTCTCATAGCTTCAATCATTAATGCTGGGAGGTTCAGGGGGGTTTGAGTAACAACATGATACATAATGCAGATGTCTCAGCCTAAGAGAAGATCATGTCTACCACTTCTAAGAAAAAATAACTTGGTTACCATTTGGTGTAGTATCCTCATCTCAATAGAAAGGATCTTGGCCTCTAATTTATTTAGGCTTCCCGAGAAGGTTCTTTCTAGAATCACATTAATTCCCTCCTCCATAACTGGGAGTTCCATGTTTGTGTATCCCTCACAGGGTAAATGAAGAATTTCCCCCAAAAGCATAGGATCAAGGCTAATTTCTATACCTTTTACTATAGATTTTACTGTTTCATTGCCATATCCCATATTTAGATAAAATTTCCTAACAAGATCCACAAAGGTATTTTCTTTTAGGGAGCAGTAGAATTCCCAACCTTGGTCCTTAATTTTTGATCCGATAGAGAACCCTTCCTTTTCAAAAAATCTGAAATCAATGTTCTTACCGGGCTCTACCTTCCTATCGGAGAGGGGAATCTTACTGGGGCTCATTGGAGACCGAGATGTAGCTGGAGTAGATGCAGAAGCAGAGATTGAAGCTGACATGATCTCGGTTACCTGTCTCTTCCGACGCACACTTTCTTCCAACCCGCGGATTGATTTTCTCCTCTGTGGAAGCTTCATTTTCGGAGCCATTTGCACAATCAGAGCTAGCAAGGAACTTAAAAGAGAGAATATGGGGAGAGATAAAAGGTTTTTAGGAGAAGGGTAAGGATTTTGAAGAAGAGGAGTGCCGATTTGGAGAAGACGGGTAGAGTCTAGGGCAATCTCGACTCGCTCCAAATGAAGAAGAAGAAAAGGGAGGAGCTTGGTTCCAAGAGGGCAATTTTAAGAATGAGAGATGGTGGGAGAAGAGTTTTTAGGGGAAGAACTTGGGTTTGAGAAAGAAGAGAGGGAGTCTTTTGGCTTGGTGGAAGGAAGAAGATGAAGAGTTGGGTCGGCTCAAGGGAGGTTTTCCAACAAAAGGAAGCATCCGAAAGATTTGGTCAAAAATTACAAGTTTTCCCTAGGGTCAACCCTGGGGGTTGACTCATGGCACAGAGAAATTTAGGAAAATGATGAAATAATTTTGAAAAAATTTAAAATATTAGGAGAAGGATGTATACCCAAAAATTGATTATGAGAATGATTATTTTGGGCGTTTGAGCTCAAAAGATGAAAATTAAGCTAAAAGAATTTTTGGTATTGATACCTTGAAATCAGAGAGACACTTAAGCAGATGGATCAAGGATTCCTAGTTCTCTCCTAATTTTATAAAATCTATCTTCACTTAAGGTCTTGGTAAAGATGTCAGCTAATTATTTTTCAGTACAAACATAGTCAAAAATTATGTCTTTATTTTGGACATGTTCTCTTATGAAGTGATGCCTGATTTCAATATGTTTTGACCTAGAATGTTGAATTGGATTTTTAGTGAGATTTATAGCACTAGTGTTATCACATCTTATGGGAGTTTCATTAAGTTTGATACTAAAGTCTTCAAGTTGTTGCTTAATCCACAAGATTTGAGCACAATAATTTCTGCTGCAATGTATTCAGCCTCGGCCGTAGACAGTGCTACCGAATTTTGTTTCTTGCTAAACTAAGAGATTAGGTTTACTCCAAGAAATTGGCAAGTTCTACTAGTACTTTTTCTATCTAATTTACATCCAGCAAAATCGACATCAGAATATCCTATTAAGTCAATTAATGAGTCTTTAGAATACCATAATCCTAGAGTTTGTGTACCATTTAAATATCTAAGGATTCTTTTAACAGCATTCAAGTGTGATTCTTTTGGATTTGATTGAAATCGAGCACACAGACAAACACTAAACATGATATCAGGTCTACTAGCAGTTAAATATAATAGAGAACCAATCATGTCTCGATAAAATTTTAAGTCTACACTTTTACCTTCTTCGTCCTTGTCAAGCTTACATGATGGGCTCATGGGTGTGCCAATTGCTTTGGAGTTCTCCATTCCAAATCTTTTGAGTAATTCTCTTGTTACTTGGTTTGGGTGATGGAGATTTTTTTTTTGTTTGTTTGATTTGGAGTCCGAGGAAGAATGTAAGTTCTCCCATCATGCTCATCTCGAACTCTCCCTGCATGAGCTTTGCAAAATTTTGACAAAGAGTTTCATTAGTAGACCCAAAAATAATGTCATCAACATATATTTGTATAACTAATATATCATCTTGATTTCTTTTAATGAAAAAGATTGTATCTACATTTCCTCTTGAAAAGCCATTATTAAGTAAAAATTTGCTTAACCTTTCATACCAAGCCTTGGGTGCTTGTTTCAAACCATATAGAGCTTTATTTAATTTAAAAACATGATTGAAAAAAGCATGATTTTCAAAACCTGAAGATTGTTCTACATAGACTTCTTCAGCAATATATCCATTTAAAAAGATACTTTTGACATCCATTTGGAATAATTTAAATTTTATAAAGCAAGCATATGCAAGTAGAAGTCTAATTGCCTCTAATCTAGCAACAGGTGCAAAGGTCTCATCAAAATCAATTTCTTCTTCTTGATTATAACCTTTTGCAACAATCTTGCCTTATTTCTTATCACATTTCCATGTTCATCCAATTTATTCCTATATACCCATTTTGTGCCAATTATTGAGTAGTTTTTAGATCTTGATATTAAGGTCCATACATTATTTCTTTCAAATTGATTAAGTTCTTCTTGCATCGCATTAATCCAATTATAATTTTTTTCAGCTTCATCTATAGTTTTAGGTTCAAGATGAGAGACAAAAGCACAATGATTGAATGCATCTTTAAGAGAAGAACGAGTTCTTATCCCATGTGTAGGATTATCAATGATTAGTTTCTTGGGGTGATTGTGATCATACCTCCATTCTTTGGGTAGATAGTTTATACCTTGAGGTTGTTCTTATCGTTCTTCACCTTCCTCATCTTGTTTGTCTTCATGTTCTTCATCATCTTGAATTGTTGAATCTTTTAGAGTGATCTCCTTCATCCCTTCTATAAGTGGATCTGCATCATCAAAACCTTCATTCTTCCTTGAAGGAAGATCGTTAGTTTCATTAAAAGACAACATGTATTGACTCCTCTATTACTAAGGTTCTTTTGTTGAAAACTCTAAAGACTTTACTAGAAGAGGAGTAACCAAGAAAAATCACTTCATCGGATTTAGCATCAAATTTTCTTAATCTTTCTTTACCATTGTTCAAAACAAAACATCGACAATCAAAAACATAAAAAGTTTCATCCTTATGTGCCAAAAAGAAGATCCATGTAAAATGAGAAAAATCATCAATATTTATAAAATCATATCATTTTTTATCTAGACTAGTAGTTCTAGTAGATCCAAATAAATTTATGTGCAATAGTTCTAATGGCCTAGAAGTTGAAACAATATTTTTAGATTTGAATAAGACTCGTGTTTGTTTACCCATTTGGCATGCATCACAAATTCTATTATTTTCAAAATTCAACTTGGGTAAGCCGATAACCAATTCTTTTTTAATAAGTTTTGAAAGTGAATGCATGTTAATATGTGTAAGCCTACGATGCCAAAGCTAACTAGTCTCATTAATCTTGGCATTCAAGGCTACTAGGCATTGCATGTTTATTTTTGAAGGATCATTCAAATCTACCATATAAACATTACCATGTCTATGCCCAACAAATTTAATGTCTTCATTAATAGGACTAGTTACAATGCAGACTAGTTTCATATATCAAATATATGTAGTTTCAGATCTAAATAAAAATGCATCACATATACATCAAATTTCAGATCTAAAACTAAATTTACACATATCAAATATATATATAATTAAATCTAAAATAATGATTAAAATATTTTAAAAATATCTTTTCAAAAATCGATTCACATCAAACTAGGACAATCTTTACAATATAGGGGGTAAACCCTATATCAGGACAACCTTATATCAGTTTGATATAAATTTTTAATCATTCTAATTTTAGAACTAAACTTAAATTAAACATATCAAATATGCTAATTTTTAGATCTAAAAGATTTGATTTAATTATGAAGATTCAAAAATGACTTTGTATCCTTTATCACAAAATGATTGTGCTTAATAAATTATATTTTAAACCATCTACTAATAAAATATTTTCAATATACTTAGAGAGAGTGATACCAATGTTACCTATATCAATGATCTTTCCTTTGCCATTGTCTCCAAAGGTGACCATCCTTCCATTTTTAGCAACAAGTGTGATGAATTGAGATTCATCACCAGTCATGTGTCTTGAGCACCCGCTATCAAGATACCATCTCCGGTTTGCTCCTTGGGATGCAAGACACACCTATACATAAGAATCAAATTTTGACTTTTGGTACCCAAGTTATCTTGGGTCTTTTTGGTTAGTCACAATGGTTCCTTTTGGAATCCATATTTTCTTTATATTAGAATTTATGGATTTGTTAGAGAAACAAGTGTATGACTTGTGACCTATTCTACCACATTTGAAGTAAGTAATGTTTGAGAACTTGTTGTTTGAAGAGTTTACATAGATATTTTTTAGAAACTTTTGTTTCTTTAATGGGTTGTAACCAAGACCAGCCTTATCATAAACAGCCTTTTGATTTTCAAGAATCATATTGAGTTTATTAGAACTTAAAGTGAATTTTTCAACTATTGATTTTAGCTTGGCAATTTCATTCTTTAAGTTTAGATTTTCTTGAAGCAAGGTAGATTTTTCATTTGAAATGCTCTCATTTTGTTTTAGTAGAGATTGATTCTTTGATTTTAACTCTTTGTTCTTTACCCCTAGCTTTTTTAGTTCATCAATTAAATCATAAAAAGCTTCATGAAGTTCTTCAAAGGTAAAGTCAACTGGAGTTGAAGAATTTACCTCATTTTCATATGCCATAAGGCACAAGTTGGCTTGTTCAGTTGAGTCTTCTTCTTCGGAGCTTGACTCATCACTTCCACTCCAAGTAGCCATCATAGCCTTCTTCTTGTACTTCTTGGGACCCTTCTTTAGTTGTGGGCATTCAGACTTAACATGCCCCAGTTTCTTGCATTCATAGCAGATAAGGGGTTGGTCTTTATCCTTTTCTTTGCTATATTCTCCTTTTGTGAGTGGCCTCTTCCTCATTCTTTGTTTCTTTTTCTTCAAAAATTTCTTAAACCTTCTAGTAATGAGAGCCATTTCTTCATCCTGCTCTTCATTTTCTGTATCATCAGTTTTTTCATCAAGTTGAGCCATGGATTTGAGGGTGATTGTCCTCTTCTTCTTGATTTCATCTTCTTGGTGTTGTTTCATGCTCAACTCATATGTCTTCAGTGATCCTAGAAGCTCTTCTAAGGGTAGAATGTTCAGATCCTTGGCTTCTTGGATGGCGGTCACTTTGGCTTCCCAAGTTCTTGGTAAGGACCTAAGAATCTTCCTCACGAGGTCACTGTTAGAATAAGACTTACCAAGACTTTTCAGACCATTTATAATATCAGTAAAATGGGTAAATATTTCAGTTATAGATTCATCATGCTCCATTTTGAAAAGTTCATATTTATGCACGAGCATGTTAATTTTGGATTCTTTCATTTGATTAGTTACTTCATGAGTTATTTCTAATCTATCTCATATTTTCTTAGCAGACGTGCATGTTGAAATACGATTGAATTCATTAGCATCTAGTGCACAATAAAAATATTCATGGCTTTAGCATTTAGTTGGGCCATTTTCTTATCAACCTCATCCCTTATTTTTGAGGTTTGGTTGATTCCACACCATCAATAATTTTAGTGGGTGTGTGAGGGCCATTTACTATGATACTCCACATATCATAGTCAAGTGCTTGAATGAAAATTTTCATCTGAGCTTTCCAATAGGTATAGTTGGACCCATTGAAAAGTGGAGGTCGGTTAGTGGACTGCCCCTCGGCTAGAGAAGTGCCGACTTGAGTTGCCATAGATCTTTAACTCTTTGATGGTTAAATCAAAGTAGGGCAAGAGCACCGGGCTCTGATACCACTTGTTGCCTAGCTATGCAACCCAAGAGGCGGGGGGTGAATTGGGTTTCTAAAAATTTAAACTTAACTTACAACTTATGAAGAATATTTAACAATAGCAAGATAAGTAAGGAGAGTGTAATTGATGCAAGGGTAATGGTTGGATGCAAGAATGCAAGAGAATAAAGAAGTTTAAAAGGAAAGCAATTAAGCACAACACAAACAAGAGGATTTATAGTGGTTCGATGCCAACCTTGCACCTACATCCACTCCCTATGCTCTTACTTGAAAATTCCAATCCACTAAATTGTATTCAACCTGAATACACTCGTCGAAACCTCCGACTCTAGCTATCCCAAGCTAGTCCACTTATTTTTCAGGTACAAGCCAACCCAATACGATCCGATTCAAGGTTCGGATCAACCTTTCCTCATTTTGGAACCTTTCTAAAAAAAAACAACAACTCAAAAAGAGTATAAGAGTTAATCACATAAAAGTACAGATGTAGCTCCTTTAATGAGCAAATAATACTTTAAATACACTTTACACAATTAGAAGAAAGCTCTTTCTGATTTTCTCAAGGTGGTTGGAGACTTGAATGAGCTCTTGAGGAGTTGGTGAACTTAAAATGAAAGCTTCTTTAACTTCAAGAGGGCTCTTTACTTAGGGCTGAAATGTATGCTTGAAATCTTCTTCAAAACCCTTCTCTCTTATGTTTTATTCCCTCCTTTAAGTGCCTTTTATAACTTCAAATAATGGTGGAGAGTAATTTGGACTGAAATAGAGCCGTTGGAGACATTAAATGGGCATTAAATATAGCCAAAATGAGCAAAAAACTAGTCGTTGCGAAACTTTTCCATCGCAGTCGCTCATGGGTCGACTTATGCTCATGAGTCGACTCATGGGGTCACAGGGTCGACTCATGGGGTCAACTCATATGGCACAGAACAAAAATTGACAGTTCTGTATTTTTGGCTTGCACAGCAACAGAGGTCGACTCATAGGGTCGACTCATGCACAGGGGTCGACTCATGGAGTCGACTCAATTGGATGTGCCGACTAAAAATAACATGCCATTCAGCTCTTTTTGCCATGAGTCGACTCATGGGGTCGACTCAAATTTATAAACATGATTTTCTTTCAAAATACACATTCAAAAATATTGAAATTGCCTCCAATAGATTACAAATCTTGTGTTCTTGCTCTTGAGACTTCCGAATTAGAACTTGGTAAAATTATGATTTTATCCCTGAAATGCAATAAGTCTTTTTTCAAGCCAAGATCATTAGTAATCCCCTCAAATGCTTTGTAATCATCAAAATCAATTCAAGGAACAACAGCAATGGATAAAGTGTTGTCCACTCATTGATCTGTACTCATCAATAACTATTAGTTGAGATAGATATAGATTAATGGGATCACCGTACCTACTTGAAACTAATCGTATATAGATTTTTGTTTCTCCATCCGAAGAGTATGGGAGATTTGAAGAAATAGTGAGAGCCTTTGTTTATTTTTAAAGTCCCTAGAGTAAATAATTTTATAAGTATAATATCTAATTAAAAATTATTTTCTGTGTAGATAACCATATCGAGTTCTAACCCTTTAGCCCGTATTTCGATGCCAATAGATTGACCAACACCAACTATAAAGACTAGCTCTAGAATCTAAAAATCATTCTCAGCTTTGAGAAACTCATCCATGTTTTTGACCAGGAAGTGCCTGTGTTATCTACTCGTCTATCTCCTGATCAACGAGCCGCACTTGAAAAATGGATGGACGAAGATAACAAGGCAAAGTGCTACATATTAACATCCATGTCCAATGATCTTCAGCAACAGCATGAAGACATGAGGATTGTCAGAGAGATGCTGACTTATCTGCAAGAGTTGTACGGTGAGCAGAGTCGCACAGCATGCTTTGAGATCTCTCAGAGATTTTTCAGAGCGAAGATGCATGATGGGCAATCTGTCATGATCATCGTTTGACAATGATCAAACACATAGAGGAGTTTCAGAAGCTCAAGATGAACATGGATAAGAAATTGCAGGTGGATCTAATCCTTCAATCTCTTTTTGAATTATATGGACAGTTTATCATGAGCTACCATATGAATAAAATCAATAGCACTTTGCCCGAGTTATTGAATATGCTGGTAACAGCAGAGGGCACCTTGAAGAGTTCAAGAGGTATAGTTCTAGCTGTAGAGCGGGCTTCCTCCAAAAGAAAGTCTTCTTTTAAGAAGAAAAAAAAATCTACAAAGAAAC